>NW_022196905.1:201101131-201101526 GCF_008632895.1 Mastomys coucha
ATGTTCATTTAAGAAAATATTAGTAGTGGTGTATTATTTTGAAATATACAGTTAATACATTTGGAGTTATTTACAATTTATATTGAGAAAAATGTATGAATTTTCAGTATTGCCATAGACAAGCATCTACATAAGATTGTTAAATTGATTGTTGTTTTATATCAAACAACTTTTATAATATTAATTTTTATTGTTATAATATTTTATAAATTTTAAAGAATATGATAAAAAAAGATATTGTAGGTATTGAAGGGGGTGTCTCTGGGAGGAGTTGGGGTACAAAAGGAAAACAAGAATGTGATTTAATTCTATTTACTAAAAATATGTTTTTATAAATTTATTGTTTTTAATAGCTGAGTAGTACTCCATTGTGTAGATATACCACAATTTCTGTA
>NW_022196905.1:201103134-201108306 GCF_008632895.1 Mastomys coucha
TTTAAATGTTAACAAATTCAGATAAATTGAAATCATGTAACTTTTCTCATTATAATGCAATAAAGCTTAAAAAAAAGAAAGAAAAAAATCTGCATTATATAGCACGCTAGAAATCTGTGAGAAAAATATTAATATAAATGCATAGACAGAAAACCTCAAAATGTAAAGCCAGAATTTCATCTCTGTGTGATTAAAAAAGGATTATTCATTTGTTTGTTTGTTTAAAAAACAGAAACACATGCATCTGACTATGTAAAGAATGGTTGTCATTTTTCCTTGAACCATACAGCACAACAACTATTATATAGTATTTCATTGCATGAAGCATTAAAATTAACCTAGAATTATTTTGAGTACAAAAAAAAAAAAAAAAGAATATGCTCTTGGTCTTTCCCCTATAGTGTATACATATCTTATGCTATTTGGGGATCCTCTGAATTGTCTCCATAAAGATTCATACATTTATGAGATGGATAATGTTGTGAAAAAGGAAAAATTAAGTTGATTATTAATGTTTGTCAATAAAACTACACTATTTTAAGAGTTAAAAAAAAAAGAATATGCTCTTGTGGCTGGTGAGGTAGCTCAGTGGTTAAGAGTACTGGTGGCTCTTGCAGAGGACCTGGATTGGATCCCATCCCATCACTTCTACAATAGCTTACAACCTTCCATAGCTCATGTTTCAGGGGTTCTGATACCCTTTCCTGGCCTCTGAAGGAATCAGGCACATAAATGGTCAATAGATATCCATATACCTAAAATAAAATAAAAATAAAAATGTATATACTCTTACTATTTTATATCTAAGAATTATACATCTACTTTTTTTTTTCTTTTTTCATTTTTTATTTGTTTTGAGACAGTATCTTGCTTTTTAGGTCAGGCTAGCCTGAAACTAACAGCAATCTTTTTGCCTATTTGTTTATTGCATTGATAGAGTTTTGCTATGTAACCCAAGCTGACTTCCAGGCTGGATAATCCTCTGCCTCATCCTTCTAAGGACTGGGCTCACAAGTATGCATCACCAAGCCTAGCCTCCTTTAATGCTGTTTTATTGTTAAGCTGAAACGTATTTTGGGCCAGTCTAAGCTGTTCATTTGCCCCTGCATAGCCCAAGAAAATGAGGACAAAGAGAGAAGGAAAAGGATGACAGACACATGTCATTTTAATGTCTGAGAGCACTTCTAACCATCTGTGCTCTTCCCTGCTCTCCTAAGTCATCTCCCACGCTCCATGGCCTTACTGAACATCCTGTTCCTTTTACTCCCCAAAACCAACTCCCATGAACCCTGCAGTTTCTGCTGCCAGTGATGTTATTTGACATGGAGACAAGTAAAAGTGGAGGAATGATTTGTTAATAAATAAATAAATAACAACCAGACTTCATTGTTCACGGTGGCTTCTGGTTGAGGTAAACTTACCTCAAATAACACAAATTAAATCTATTCGGTTATAACAATTCAAGTCATTTTTGGATCACCTTTAAAATTTTATTATCAGATTTTGGGATATGGCTCAGTGCTTGCTGTAGGTTCTATGTCTTGCACTGGAAAAAAAAACCTACTATTTATAAATAAGTATAAAATTAATCGATTACCTAGATATATGTGGGGAAAAGGAGAGAGTGGAAATTTCAAGATAACTACAAGAAAAAGTTTTTAAGTTCTGTTTTTGATTTTTGCTGTCTCTCACTCTGTAGCCCAGGTTGGCCTGAAACTTACTGTGATCCACCTCCTTTAGCCTCTCTAGTGCTGGAATTACAGGCATGAACTGCTTTACTCAGCTTTCCTAAGGCTTTTTTTTTTTCTTTTGCTTATGTTGTGTGTGTGTGTGTGCGTGTGTGTGCGTGCGCATGTGTGAACTCATGTGTGCCACAGAGTGCTTATGGAGATGACAGAACAACTATAGAGAGTCAGTTTTGCCCTTCCTCTTCATACCTGCTCCAGGAATCAAAGGACACAAGTCTCTCCAAGGCAAACCTTTTACTTGCTTAGCCTTCTCTCTATTGGCACAACATGGTAGGAGGGTTTCTCTGACACAGTGATGTGGATGATACAAGCAGGTCTGTGTCAGCTTGCATACTGCTTTGTCCCAGCATGAGATGCAGCCAAATTGGCAGAATCATCCTAATGCTGCCTAGGCTTGGAGAGCTCCAGCCTTTCCACAAGGGTGACAAGTATTTACGTTCCGCCATTAGCCACCAGAGTGTAACACGTTCGCAAAAAAACGCTCTTCCTAGTAACTTGTTAACTGTTTTCTGCATGACTTCGTATCTAAACTTGTACAGGAAAACGCAGTCTGTCAACCTTTCTAACTCGCCAGCCATGTCCCTCTTTCTGTTGTTTCATTTAGTAGAGTCCCTGTGTAGCTGTATAATTTCCAGGACCTCCGGGGTGAGTTGAATGAAAAGCAAACATTTCTCCTAGTTGGTCAATGGGTTTTCTATTCACTTTGTTCCCTCCTCACTTTAAGGTAGTGGGAGAAAAAAAAAATACAACATGGAAGGACTCCCTGGTGGCTTTTTGCAAGGATTATCTACCAAGAAACTTGACATATGCCCAAGCAACAAAGCACTCATTGTTAACATTCTTATAATAACAAAAACATTGTCTGGCCCTGTGGCATGTCCTGTGATGGACATTTTTTCATGTGACCACAATCCTCAGAAGTTGGCACAGCCACGATTCCATGTTACTGACAAAGACACCATATCTGAGGGGGCATCAAGCAGCTTATCCAAGGTCACCTCTCAGGGTGGCAGGAGTCTGTTTCTGTCCTACACTGCTGTCTTTGGCTGGAAAGGATCTTATTTAAAAAACAAGTTCCAAGGTCATAAACTGACATGTATCTAAATGGTGCCTTGAATGACTGTGTTTATTTTTGTTTCTCCTTTAATACCTAAAAGAAGGAGAGTAAAGTAGAGCCTGTATGGCCTGTATGCTCCCTGGAATTAAGAGTGAGTGGATGCATCCACACTGACTTTGAAGGAGAGAGAAGAGATCCAAGAGATCTGTTTTATGCTATACAGTCATGTGGCTGGTCTCTCAGGGAGAAGGGATGCCTCGGCGTGGCCCTGCTGAGGCACCCCCTTCCCCCACACCTCATCACACCCCCACAGAACATTTTCTTATTTCTCTTTATCTTTTTATAAACACATCATCTGGTGCCCTGTCTGTGGCCACAGCAACATAAGTTCAAATCCGAGTCATGGCAGATGACAGTATAGCATAGAATAGAGTTTATTCAGGGCATGGTGAGGGGGGGTAAGAGGGTAGTAGAGGCAGAGAAAGGCAGAGAGAAGGAGAAAGTAGAGAAGTAGAGGCTGGCCATGACCACGTGGAGAGAGGGGGGAAGGGATGAGGAGAGAGGGGAGAGACAGGAGCAAGGGAGCAAGAGACAAGGGAGAGAAGCAGGAGTAAGAGAGGTAAGAGAGTAAAAACAAGAGAGAGGGGGGAGGGGACAAGCAGCCCCTTTTATAGTGGGCAAGGCCTACCTGGTTGTTGCCAGGTAACTGTGGGGGTGGTGGGGTTTAGACAGAATACCAACAGTGAACATTGATACTAATTTGAGCAAGGGAAACCTTGATTGTTGAGTCCCTTCCAATGAGGAAGAAAAGGATGGGGTTGAAGCCCAGAGGGCAGGTTGACAGTTTGGAGAACCAGCTCTGTTCTCCATGCCTCACAGTTACCCAGCAGCCCCTCCTTTGTCACCTGAGGGGACAGCAAGTTCACATCATGGAGCTGCACACCAGAACAACTTGAAGCCCAGAAGTGCTGGGCACAGCAGTGTAGGGATGTCATTCCCTACATTGTAGAATGCATGCTACAGTGTGCAAAGCCTCGAGTTGGATACTTAGCATCACATAAACTGGGCATAGTAGTGCATGGCTGAAATCACAGCCTTGGGAGGTGAATTCATAACAATGAGAAGTTCTCTATTATCCTTAGCTATACAGGAAGTCCAAGACTAGCCTCTGACACAAGAGACTCTGTCCCACAGAGAAAAACAGAAAAGAAAAGAAGGAAGGAATTACATAGATGTGCTTTTAATTTTCATGCTAAAAGCTGAAAGCCAACCATTTCCATTGATTAGCTTCCAAATGCTGTCTGTCAAGCCCCCTGCCTTCCCTAGTGTACAGGGTACCAGTTCACAAATTCTAATGCAGCATATAGTTGCAGTCTGGATTTTGATGCCAAAGGTCATCAAATGGTTATGGAAAGTTTTGAACAGGAAATGTAGTTTAAGTAAAGTCAGACATAAAGGAGCTTTAAAGAATGGAGATAATAAAGGGAAAGGGTGGGAAGGGGAAAGAAAGGGCCACAGCACAATAGCCTTTCTCCTTAAAACAAACAAACCAAAAAAACCCAAAACCAAAGTCAGCAATTGCTATCTGTAATGAGATAAAAGGCTCCCTACACTGTAGATGTAAAGCACATCAGGCTGCCATTAAAAAAACAAAACAAAACAACAACAACAAAAACAAAACAGAACAAGAAGAAAGACTTGTGAATCTTGAATCTGAAAAACATGACTTCAACTCAGCAGGAGGACTAGAAGATGGGACGAAAGACAACCACTGGAAGTACATCAAAAATCAGGTACACCTGAACAGTGAAGGGCTGGTGGAATGATTTGGAGCATAAGGATATTGACTGCCAAGCCTGCCAACCTGAGTTTAATCCCCAGGACCCTCTGGTGTTAGAAGAAAACAGACTCCCAGAAGTCCTCTGAGCATCATGTGTGCACCAATGGCTCAGGAGCATTCCCACACATAGATACACACAAATAAATAAGTAAATGTACTAAAAAAAATCTAAGCAGAGAGAGAGAGAGAGAGAGAGAGAGGGAGAGAGAGAGAGAGAGAGAAAGAGGGAGAGAGAGAGAGAGAGAGAGAGAGAGAGAGAGAGAGAGAGAGAGAGGTGGAGGGAGAGAAAGAGGAAGAGGAAGAAAGAAGATAGAGGGACATAGAATGAGCAAGAGAGAAGATGGAGGGGGGAGGGAAAAGGGGAGGGAGAGAAAGGAGGACGAAAAGGAAGAAGAGAGGGGGTAGAGGGAGAAAAAATGAGCAAGGCAGAGAAAGAGGGAAAGGGAAAGGGAGAGCAAGAGAAAGAGGGAGGGGAGGACAGAGGGGGAGAGAGAGAGAGAGAGAGAGAGAGACAGAGACAGAGAGAG
>NW_022196905.1:201108316-201138316 GCF_008632895.1 Mastomys coucha
AGAGAGAGAGAGAGAGAGAGAGAGAGAGAGAGAGAGACAGACAGACTGTGGGGGGTGACTATGAATTGGCCTGCTCCAGGATCTGCCTCTTCTTGGCTTTTTCATGTGGGTTCTGGGGACTGAGCTCAGATCTTCCAGCTTGTGTGGCAAGCACATTACTGACTGAGCTAATTCTTCATCACCCTTTAAGAGGTTTTTGGTTTGCTTCGGTTTAGTTTTTGTTTGTTCGTTTTTGAGACAGGGTTTTTATTTGTGTGTGTGTGTAGCTCTAGGTGCCCAAGAACTCACTTTGTAGACCTGGGTCACCTCAAACTCACAGAGATCCACTTGTCTCTGTCTGCCAAGTGCTGGAATTAAAGGCAGGCACCACCACTGTTAGTACACCTAAGTTTCAAATAGAGATATTAGGAAAAAATACTATTTAAAGAGAAGAGCTCTGGTGACACAGGCCTGAATTTGAGGCAGGAAGGTAGACTACTAGAGGCCTGTCTGGCCCAGAGGGGTGTGAAGGTAAGAAGTGGAAGGGGACCTAGGGATATACAGGAATTCAGAGCATGTTGGAGGGCCTATATCCAGCCCTCACTACAGACAGAAGACAAGATGAGGTCACGTGCTTCCAGAAAGGAAGAAAGAAAAAGTTCATATAGCAAAGTCCAGATGCTAGGTGGGTATGACCTTTGCCATAGTGACACTAGAAAGTAGAATCAGAAGGAATTATCCCAACCTGTTTTTAGAGAAAACTAGTAATTCTCAACCCAGCTAAGCTGTGAACTCAGGGCAGGAGGGGAGACATTTTCAGATGCGTTAGAGTGGAAAGTCAATGTGTTCTGCACCCTTTCTTTGAGAGCTGAGGGCATGCTTTTTAACAAAGGAGAGAAGAAAATGCAGTTATAGAATTGTGTCTGGGAATCAGAAGAGGAAAAATCAAGCTACAGTCCCAATATGACGATAAGGACAAGTCCCAGGGGGTGACAGACAACCCCAGGAACATTTCCTACATCCAAGGGACGACACTTGAACATGAAAATGCCATGAGGAAAATGATGTTTAAAAAGATGCTGGAGAGTGCTTTTGTGGTCCCAGTGACACAAAGACAGAGACAGTTCAGTGTGGAAAAAGCAGATCATGCCAGGACTGGACAAAAGAGTACCATACTCAACATTTCTATTACTAATACTAGATCAATTATATTTACATAAAGTCTTCAAAGTCAAGTTGCTCTAATTTATGTTGTTCTGTGCTTTATCAGAACAGTATGAAAAGTGCTGATGTTATATGAGTAGAGACAATGAGTTTCTGGGGGAGGGGACAGAAAAATGTCTATATATTAGGACAAAGTGATTGGTAAGTTGGGGACTCCTGGCCTGCCAGTGTACATAATGGGTTTCTACTTTTTGTAAGCATCATAAAATGCTATATCCTCAGGCTTTAAATGGTGTAGTGAAGTATATGTCAAGGTCAGAGGAGCTCAGAAATATACACTCTTCATTGTGAAGCATGAGAAATATTGACAGCTGTAAATTTTATATAAACATAGCTTGTGGTAAAGATTTGATACCAGGAGAATGGGCTGGTTGACCCACCAGGGTTTCTGTTTTATAAATTGCATATAGCCAAGTAGGATTCAGATAGGAAGAGGTGTGTGGTTATTTTACACTGATTCTAGAACATGCATTCTAGAACATTTAGTCTAATAAAGTCATGGAAGAAAAAAATGGACTCCAATTGTATTCATCACAGGCATTCAAAGTGTTACAGTAACTTTTGATGACTTTTTAGGACATGGCCTGGAACTCCAGCCAATTTCCAGACCTCTCAGCCTTATCCCTCAGCTCTGCCTTCCAACATGGTCTCTTCTGGACACACCCCCACCCAGCTCGGTAAGTCCTCTTGGCTGTCATGGAAACATCATATCCCCTCTGTCCACCCAGATCTAGCTCTATGTTGTGGGGCTGAGCTGGATCTGGGTGTAGAACTGAATATTTGCTGACCTGTGTTTTCTCCCGTTTTAATGCAGTAGCACCATAGAAGTCAGCCTCAGAATCCCAAGCAAAAGTCCCCTACTTGCTCTCCATGTAACCCTAGGCAGAGCTCGGGCATGAACCCAACTGTTATTTGCAGCTGCTCTCACCAAAACGAATAGGAACTTAGACAAAAGTTGAATGAGCACATCTTTCTATTTCTCTTCCAATTGTTATTGGAATTCAATCCTGACATAATCAATCGTCGCCACAGGAAGAGTGTAAAACAGTACGACATCTTAGAGAGCAGCTTTAGGTCACACAGACTGAGTAAATGCAACCTCCCCTCCCACCCTACAGCTAATGGAGTGATGCCCCTAAGCATAAATCAAGTTCTCAACTAAAAGAACTTTCAGCTAGATTTTAGAAATCTACCTCTGCCACTTTTTGGTAAAATGATTATTTCTCTTTAGTAAGGCAGCTATTCACCATCATAAAGTTTTTGGCTGATCTGGAACTTGCTATGTGATCCAGGCTGGCCTTGACTCCCTGGAAATCCTCCTGCCTCAGCCTCCTGAGTACTGGGATTATAAGTATGCATTACCACAGCCATGCAGAAAGTCTTGATGATGACTGTAACCAAGCAAAATCCCGTTGTCAAAGATAGAATAATTAGAACAAAAAGGAAGTAAAAGTTCTTGCTCTTTTTCTAGAATGATCTATCACAAATACTTTTCTTTATGTAAAGTTGCTTTGTGATAGAATAAAAATAAGGGTGGAATAAGTGTGACTATTTCATATTCACATAGAGATTATATATTTAACTGAAATAAAGCAATGGTTATGAGGAAAGAAGGGGCCAGACATAAAAACACAGTCCTATGAAACAAGAATTTACCTCAAAGTTTGAGCTACAAACTCCATTTTAGAAATTTTAGAGGGCAATTATTTATTTTATGCTGTTTTGTAATGAAGCCATCTTTTATAGCTACTCTCACACACACATTTTGGCTACAGACATTATTGAGTGTGACGGCACATCCTTGAAATCACATGGCATATGGACTATTTCAACCAAGACAGAAACGAAATTTCAACCAAGACAGAAACGAGGGCAAGCTTATATTTGTGGTCTTTCTGGTTTATAGCCTTCACATTCAATGGTGATGGCAGGAAAGCACTAGCTTTGAAATTGTAGGTGAGGCATATGAATACCAGGATCCGACCTACTTAGAAGACCAGATCACTGTAGTTACTGCAATTGGAGATTGTGTTAGTCATTCAGTTGCTTTACTAGCACCTTATCAAGGGTTCTACCTACTGTGGCTGTATGCATCATTGGGAGGAGAGGCCCTTGGTCCTGTGAAGGCTCAATGCTCCAGTGAAGGGGAATGCCAGGATGGGGAATTGGGAGAGGGTGGATGGGGGAACACCTTCATAGAAGTGGGGGAGGAGGGATGGCATAGGGGGTTTCAGGAGGGGAAACCAGAAAAGGGGATAACATATGAAATATAAATAAGGAAAATATCTAATAAAAAAATCTAAAAAATTAACAACAAATCAGAAGAGCACTGGAAAAGTGCAGCAGGAGCATAACAAAGACCTTGTTCAGTGGTCCAGTGAGTGCTAATCCTTAGTGATTAGCATCCTTTAAAGTCCTCTCAGTCCACATGTATCCTGACAGTGGTCAAACGGCATGAACCTGAAATACTCTGGCAGTAAGGCCTGAAGTTCTGATTGGAAATAACTTATAGTTTTCTTTTGAGTAATGAAGCCAATGTGTGCTTGAATTCAAATGGGACCTGTCCAGCCACCCCTGTTTTATGAGATCTAGATATTTCATCAAATAAGTTTAATATATGTGTATTATTATTACAAATCGAATGAAAGAATATATAATTCTTTTCCACATGTGGAAATGGTTTAAAAAGAAGTGACACTGACTTTAGAGTTCACAAGGTTCGTGTGTTTCTAAGCCCAGTCAAGGAAGGAAACAGTCGTCTTCGGGTTCGCTGAGGAAACGAACTGTCTGCTTTTACACATGTAAGCCGAACCAACTAAAACAAGCCTGGCTGTCCCTAATGTTCTCACCATTGGATGATATATTGGTTTGAATGAACAACTTACATGTTCACAGAATTAAAAGTAAATAAATAAATAATCGGCAGCCTAATACAGTTCAGTCGGCAGCAGACGGAAATAAATTCTCATAGTTGGAGTTGTAGACACGGAATGAAATTCAATAAATACAGATCAGGGAGCCACCAGTTGAGAATAATTATCTTAAAAATAGCCAAATGTAGGAAATAAGTTGGTTTCATAAAACCTCAGCTCAGCGTCTCATTTGGCTAGAAGAGGGTCAGTAATAACAAAAATCAATCACAGTGCTGAAATGTAATGAAATAAATAGGGGTGCAAAAGGAAATGGAAATTATATTGGCTAAGAGCCCATTGGGGCCTCACCGGGGACAGTGTTAGTCATTCTTTGTTGGAAGAAAAGTAATCCCAGGATTATGCCTGGTGCAATTCTCAGCCCTGTGGCTTTCTTCTTATTGATCTTTATTCAGAGTCATCCTCTTATTGCTTTGAAATGTCTTGACTTTCCCTAACCTGCTTTGTTTCTATTGAAACCTGGCATTCCCCAGGGATGCTGCAAGCCCCTGAGGGTCCCCTTTCTGCCTGCCACATGCTTCTAACGGCCACCCTTAGAAGAGCTTGCTATCATCACTCAATGTCTGCTTCCCCTGTGAAGTTCCTGAGCTCCACCTATAATCACTCTCTTTCCTGTGGTCATCAACAACCTTGGCCGCTTCCTCACTTTTCTCAATGAGTGTGCTATTTAGCCCTTGGGCTTGTGCCATCACCCTTGGCCAACACCCATGCCAATGTTCCCTCTAGCTTCTTGATCTGTTGGACAATTTCCCATATGCCTGTGACCTTCATTTCCACTTGAACTTCCCACTCAAACTGATGTGTCTTAAGTTCTTGGGGGATGCCTGTCGGTAGATTGTGAACTTAGCTAGTCCCCTCACCCTCCTTTGGTCATCGCTGGTATTCTTTTCCATGGCTTCCAATCTCAGCCTGCCTTGAAGCAGCTGTGCTCCTGGTATAACATTCATTAACTTGAAATCTCAGCCTCTTCTATTTGCAAGGCTTTCCCCTTTATCTTTATGTCTCCTCTGATTTTGTGCACTGCATGTATGATGTTTTTAATGGCACTCTTTAAGGGTATTCAAATTCAGTTAGCCTCACCCTTACAGTTCCAGGCTTGCCAACTGTACACATTTTGTTTCTACCCTGTAAGTGCTAATGCTGGCTGATACAAAGTCGCTGAAAGAGTGCACTGAATTTAATTTGGGTCTCTACTACTTTCAAATATACTCTCCTCATTGCTGGGAAATAAGAATTCTCTCATCTATATTCTTCATCTTTACTCATTATTCTCAATAGCCTAATTTGGTCTTCATAATTCAAAAAACTTATTTATTTAATCTTATGTATATGAATTTTTGCTTGCATATGTGTATACAACACAAGTGTGCCTGGTAGTGCCCAAGGAGGCCAGATCCCCTGGACCTAGAGTTATGAATGGCTGAGTAAGAGCCACAAGTATTCTGAACTGTTAAGCCATTTCTCTTATCCAATTCTTGGCCATATTTCTATGTAGCCTTATCTTAGCTATCTCCCCATTAAAAATGTCTTCATCAGGAAGGTACTATGTTTTCAACTTTATCATTATCAAAGGAAGTCTTGTTTACCTTCAGACAAGATGGAATGGAAATGTTGAAGAATATTACTATCCTGTGTTCTTTTACGTAAGCCACCAAATATTTGAGGTTGAATATATTGTGGTTTAGGGGAGGTGGTGGTTGAGTACTACTTCTGACACTGATAGGGCACCTGTGAGTATTTAATGCACACTAAATAAGACTCTGAGCTACCAAGTAAGGATTCAGACTCCTGGAAATGCACTTACACACTAAAGTCAGCAAGAGACTGTCAGACTTGAGTAGTATGATCCTGTATTATGAATGTGACATTGCATTAGAGCCAGTATTTGCATGAAAAAAAGTAGGGGAAAAACTATATCCAAATGTTATTTCTTAGTTAAAAGTTCATACTTCAGGAAGTTTCTTGATTAGGCTTCCCACCTCAGGGAGGGGTTATTTCAGAAGAGATCCAATATCAACACTGTTAATGTAAAGTTGTCATCACAGGGTATTTATAAAGAGGCTGTATGGTCAGCTGGTCTACCTGGAGTCATCCATCATCTCCAATCCACTCCTTCCTGATCCTGTTGGGTGAGTGTGTATGTGTATGTGTGATTTTATTTCTGCCTCTAATGTTTCTGCTCCATTTTCCCTCTAATGTTATTCTGAAGGTACCTTTGGTTCTATGTTTTTCATTTTTACTATTACTAAACTGCTCTTTGACTATTCTTTGAAGACAATAAAAGTCACTCAAGCAGAAATGTAAGCTGATACATATTGAATTTTTAAAATCAAAGGTAAAATAATTCACCTTGTAAATGCTGACCAGAGAAGAAAAGTATTTTGGATTACACTGAGTTCAAATTCACAATTATTTTTTAAAAAATAAAACCTGTATTAAGTTAAAAGGTATGTATATATGTGCGTGTGTACATGTGTGTGTGTGCGTGTGTGTGTGTATTTTCTTACCAAAATCATCCTGGCAATCACTAGGCTATAGATTACGCACTTACCTCTTTCATCTTTGAGTCCAGAATTTCCCAGTATTTGTAGGCACTCAAAATATTGAGAAAAGGACATACTCTGGATTTAGAGTGTATTTGTGCACATTTAAGCATCTTTTCAACTGTTGCCTGTGGTTACAAGTCTCTGGCTATCTACAACACATACTTTTCTCTACATGGTCTTGCTTCCCTTCACTCTCCTTGCCTGTCATGTTTTGTTTTGCTTTTGAATCTACTAGGTAAGGCTTATGGTAAACAGAATCTGGGAAGCCAATTTTGCTCTATTGTCAAAAGGTGATATAATGAGATGTTGAACCCTAACTAGGAGAGGTTAAAGGATGGAAAAATGTTCAGCTTTTTAAGTTATGCCACCCAAGCCACACATTGGAGTTTGAGCTATGGTCCAACATAAACAGGCCAGGAAGGGAGTAGCACAGAAGCCTGTGAGCCTTCATCAGAGTCTGTAATCTGATGGGCTGTTAACATGTCAAGTATGCACACCTTGAAACGGCAATTTGACTGTACCCAAGCCAACTAACACTGTAAGTGTTTGCTAGAGACTAGACCTGTCTCCTCCTCTTTTCAAATGGCTCATTTTTTCCCCAGTGTGTTAAAGCAAGGCATCAATCAAATGGGAAAACTGGAAAAATGAAGAAAGAAGTTAAGTAACTGGATAAATTTTTCTACTGTGATTCTAGTATGTAGGAAATAAGTTTATATTTATTCTATGCTCCCTCCCACTATGTGTGTGTGTGTGTGTGTGTGTGTGTGTGTGTGTGTGTGTGAGTTGTATATGTTAGTATGGATGTATCACATGCATGTTTCTGTATATAGAAGTCAGAGAAGTAGGTTGATAGCAGCTGTTTATCCTTGATTTTTCTTCATATTTCCTTTTGAGACTGGGTCTCCAACTGAACCCAAAGCTCATTATTTAGCTAGACTTTCTGGCCAATGAGTTTCATGGATCACCTGTCTCCATTCCCAGCTCTAGCGCTGAGGTTCCAGGAGAATATCACCATATCTGGCACTTTACATGGGTTCAGGAGGTCTGAACTCAGTCATGCCCAGGGATTCTACCTAATGAGACATTTCTCTAGCTCTATTTATTTATTTATTTATTTATTAGATAAGGTCTCTTGTTTACATCAAGCTCATGCTAGTCTTGACTAGCAATGTAGCTGAAGATGATCTTGAATCTCTGATCCTCCTGCCTCTACCTTCTTAGTGCCAGGATCACAGGCATTGGCATTCATGCCCATTTTGATGCTGGCTATAGATAGAAATCAGGGCTTTGTGCATGGTGTTGGTATCAGGAACCAGCTTTATGTCACCCATATGCGACAGGGACCCTCACATCTGTTGCCAAGGCAATCGCCATACATTCCCACATTCCCAGCATCCATCTGGTTTACCTCCCACCTTTACCTTTGACAGACCTTCTTGACCTTCGCTCTCTCTTTTCTGCCTTCATCTCTGTGGTCTCCCTTTGCCCCCTTCCCCTACAATAAACCTCTCTTATGTGGAACTGTATTGGCCTGGTGTGGTCTGTCCGGACACAAGCTGTGATTCTATCACAACACATAGCAGCTAAATACTCGACCAAGTGAGTGACATCTACATATCCTCACATGGGACTTTTGCTGAATTTTTCACATCCATTCAGTTACTAACAGATGAGGAGACAAACAACAGCAGTTAGAGATACACTATAAAGGAGAACAGCTCTGGAACTGGTGGTGTTTGAAGATAGAGGTCCCGGAAATATTTACAGAAAATTAAGTGGAACAAATGAGGTGGCTTTAAAACTGGGTGCTTTTTCTCTCATTTCTTGTTTTCCTCTTGTTTTATTCATTCAAAAATATTTATGAACATCTACTACATAAGACCAAATAAAGGCAGTGAAGGTCCCTACTCTCAGAGGGACATCAACATACAAAGGCAGTAGTAAGTAAATGACCATCAGAAGCAATTATGTACTGTGTAGTAATTAAAGGGAAGGCTGAATGCTTTAGATTGGGTGGCTGGGAAAGGGGATGAGGTTAACTTGAGATTTGATAGGCAAGAAGAGGCCAGCTTTTTATCACATTCTAAGCATAGAACATTCCAGGCAAAGGAACAACTTGTACTTCAATGCGTATGTAAGAATGTAGGGGACCCAAAAGGAGCTTCCAAACATAGAAAGCCTGGTACAGTTAAGTTGCTGATAAGGATTGACACTAGTCGCTATTTTCCCGTTTCTCTCTCACACACACTATCTCTAATTCTTGTATATGCAGCAAAAAACATAGTTCTCTATTTTAAACAGTTACCGACTATATGAAGACATAACTCCAGTCTTAAAATACTGGCTACCTTGCTGTTGTAGTCTCATTTGGTTTCTGGAACAAATACCACGTGCAGAAACAAGTTAGGAGATGAACAGGTTTATTTTAGCTGACAGCTCACCATTCATCATTGAGGGAAGTCAGGTCTGGAACTCAAGCAGGAACATGAGCCAGAAATGATGGAAAAAGCTACTTGCTGGCTTCTTAGGCTCATGCTTAGCCATCTTTCCTTTACACCAAGGACAAGTTGCCCAGGGAGTAGTATCACCTACAGAGGGCTAGGCCCTCCTACATCAATTAGCAATCAAGATAATTCCTCACAGACATACTGCTAGGCTGATCTAATTCAGGCAATATTTCTCTAAAATGAATCTTAGCTATGTCAAGTTGATAGTTAAATCCAACTAAGATACTTGCTGTGAAAGAACTTTTAGCATATATCTCTCCCTTGAGACAAGATTTCCAGAAACAATGGGGCATCTAAGGGTGGGTAGAAATAAAGACAAAATTTTATATTATTGCAAAAGTGGTAAGTATAATTACATAAAAAACTGATTCAACCAGAATTTATTTTTATTTCAACATGGGAAATACTAATCCTATTTTCATTTTTATTTTAGAGACTAGAGGAAGAACAGGAGCAAAGAGAGCTGTTGAATTAACATGGAAAAATTTTTTTCAACCACTTCATATCAACGGTTATGGACTTTTATGGCCATGTGTGTATTTTTGGCACTCCACTGGAAAGTAAGCCATTTTATTTGCTGACCTGTTTGTTTCTGGATGTAAGCATCATTCTTCATGAACTCCCTCCCCCCCCTTTGATTTCTCCAGTTGCTGGCTGTGTCCGTTTCCATTGTACCTCCTGCCCACAAGGAAGAAGAGGAGGACAGAGGAGGAGGGAAATAGATAGGGCTTGGAAAGAGCGCATTATGATTTCTGCATGGATTAGTTGAATTTAGGAGTTAAGCACAGGAGCAAACATGATCAACTGTTCTTTGATGCTCAGCCACACCTGCTGAGTCTGCTACTCACAAATTTCCTATGTATATCAGTCAGAACGACACCTTTGAAACATGATTTTTTTTTTTTTTTAAATACAGAGTCTCCACAATTTGATGCTGCAGGCGCTGTTTGTAGAGAAAAGACCCAGTAATAGACTTGTTTAGTATGAAGCTAGAATGAAACAAATAGTCACTAAGGTGAGTTTATGGTCTTGTCCCCCCTTTTGCTCCTGAGAAGATACGATTTAAGCAAATTATGTCATCACCTTTGAAACTTGTTCTTGAGCTATTCAACCTTTTAATAACTACAGAGTTATTATTTGTGTTGTTTTGTTTTTGTAGATAAGGCCCTGTCATACAGGCAAGTACAGCCATACAGCTGAAAGCTGAAGAGCTGTTGAAATGCCTGAGATAAGGAGGGGTGTAAATGCCAGCTAAGCAGTCCTCCTGTTTACTTTCCTGTGATTTATACCCGATTTATGATGACCATTAGAGGAGAAACACTCCACCAGATCAAGAACACAGTCAAGACCTCCTCATTAAACACATCTGCCCTTCCCCAAAGAAGTAAGTGGTCTCTGTTTCAGTAAAGGTACTACAACTACGTAATTAAAATGCAAACATGAAACAAGTCAGTAATAGCAATTAATTTTATGGCTGGTGCTCTAAGAATGTAAATCTCTTTTTATGGATGCCCTTTCTTTCTTTCTTTCTTTTTCTTTCCTTCTTTCTTTCTTTCTTTCTTTCTTTATTTCTTTTTCATTCATTCCTCCTTCCTTCCTTCCTTTTCTTTCTTTTTTGTAAGGCTCATTTTATCTTCTCAGTGAGAGCACAGGTCTTTCATAATGTTATATATAAACCTGGCCAGTAGCTCTACCACCTTAACCAGAGGCACTAGAACAATGCAAAATGAAATACTGGGTAGCAATGGGTAGTTTGCTACAACCAACTCCTAAGACCACCAGCAGGTTGATTTTATAAAACTGCCTCTCCACTTGGTGAGGTGTTCTTTGAGTTGATTTGCATCTAGCATCGGTCCATGAAATCCCTTGGCAAACAATACAGCCATGTGTAAATGTAAGGTGTCATTCTGGTTCGAGCTTCTAAGCAACTCTGACATTGGCAACAGACCCAGCCGATCACAGGCTGAAGTATTTACTATTAAGGAAGCAAAGAACTCAGGTGTGAAGAAGGCTTTCTATTCCGAGTCAAAACCATCGGACATCGTAGGGGACCCAGAGGCTTTTCTGGATGGAGCAGTTTCATTTCATGGAAACGTGATCCAGTAGGGCATGTATAAATTTCCACCCACCCACCTTTGGGAACAATTAAGAACTGTTCTGCTATGATAGAGAACCTTTGAGTTCTAGCGCTGTCTCTCTCTCTCTCTCTCTTTCTCTCTCTCTCTCACTTTGTAATGGGTGCATTCGTGACAATGCTTGCCGCATAGTGCCAATGGAAACAGCTCATGCAAGACTTATTGCCCTGAGAGAATAATATAATAGAAATCAAACATGAATGGTGGAAATGTGCAGTTCCACGGATTTCAACAGATGAAGAGGCTGAGGTGTGATGGCCACTCCTCTGCCTAACAAGCCTGTCTCTGCTTTCCATCTCCTGGCTAGGATTTGCCACTGGGCTCCCACTCTTCCTTTCTACTTTCCCCCTTCTGTTCACATCTGTGCTTCTTATTGATTCCTCCAGTTGAAAAGTTTGCCCTTGGTTTAATAGAGGAATCCAAGGAGTTTCCTTCTCCATCCTGCCTGGAGAGCAGTTACACCCTGCCACAAACTGGGAGGCAGTACCCCTCACACATCCACAAGCCATAACCAGTACAGCTTCTAGCAGAGGGCTATTTATCTTCTTTATTTTAAATATTCTTTGTCCTTTTGAAAGACCTCACTCAGTAGCCAGCTAAGGACAACTTGCCAGCAGAAGGGATGGTGTCTCACACCATCCAGTCCTGGAGAAAGCTTTTTTTCTAATCAGAGAGGAAATTGCACAGGGATATGGAAAGTATTATAAAGCCATGCAGAAATACTCACAGTTTGGGTTTGGCAAGGAGTGGTGGTGGTTCCTTAGTGGGCGAAAGCAGGGCAGCTGGTGTTGGAGGAGATTTATTGCCATAAGCTTTGCCATTAATCAACCCATTGACTCCATGGCTGGGATGGACTCCGTTGGTCTCCCTGTCTGTAGAGTTGAACTGCATTTGAAGAGCTGCCATGCTAAATCCTAAGTTGGGGCTGTTCACCTGCTGGATTTCAGATGGTTTCTGCGATGCCAGCTCATAGGAGCCTGTCTCCAGGATCGGAGGGGGAGGTGGAAAGTGTTGGAAGTGATCACTGTTGGGCTCTCCCGTTGAGTCATAACTACAGTTCTCATTGTTGGCTAAGAAAAGCAGGGGAGGGAGGGACAGAAAAATAATAAATTGCTACCCATTCAACAAATGCTTTTCATACTCATAGACTGTGGTGATTTGAATATGCTTGGCCCAGGGAGTGGCACTATTAGGAGGTGTGGCCTTGCTAAAGTAGGTGGAGCTTTGTTGGAGGAAGTATGTCACTTTTGGGGGTGGGCTTTCAGATCTTCCTCCTAGCTGCTTGGAAGCCAGTCTTCTCCTGTTTGCCTTCACAACAAGATGTAGAACTCTCAGCTCCCCCAGAGCCATGTCTTGGACATGATCCCCACCATGATGACAATGGACTGAACGTCAAAACCAGTAAGGCAACCCCAACTAAATGTTATCATTTATGAGAGTTGCCTTGGTCATGGTGTCTCTCTATAGCAATGGACACCCTAACTAAGACATAGACGCAATGGGAGTTCCTTGCATGTTATTAGGGAAGGAGTAATCCACTGCTATCACGGGATGTGGGAGTATTGCCAGCCTCATGGCCTTTGAGTGACTGCTACTTGCCTCATTTCAGGATTGAGCTCACTGTAGAAAAACTCCCTTAAGATATGGTATCATCAAACATGACATTGCAAATAGTGTTAACCTAAATACTTTCTCCTCTCACCCCCTGGGTCAAGAATCCAGTTGGACATCCTATCCATTCTCAATGAAAGTGCTCAAGGTCTGAAAAGGCTTATGAAGCCATCCGTTCTGAAGCTAGGGGAAGAAAAGTTCTGAACCTAAGTGAAATTCTTGAAACTCTTGTGAGTACATAGAACATTTTCGTGTCAGACAGGAAACTACTATGTTGTCTTAACTATAACTTAGCAGAAGACAGATTTTAAAAGGTTATTCTCTATAAAGAAAACGTATCTTGAAGTCATACCCTTTCTGAATCATTTTCTGAGAGCCCAGCAGACCTTCTAGTGTACCAGGAAATGCTTATTGAGGTAGGTAGGAAACCAAACAATTTATTGATAGTGTCTGTCATGTAGGATATTGACATGAAAGAATATTACAATTGCAGGTTTTGTCACTCAAGCTGACAGAGTCTAGTTTTTGTCTAGTTTGTTTGGGGACTGCTGTGATCATTCGATGGGACACTCTTCAAGTCAACTGAAAGTTAAAATGCCAGGATACTGCCTGCTATGTAACTCCAGTGACTGCACTGTAGTTTCCAGCCAGCACTTACAGTGTTCATGGATGTCCACCATTTCCCAGTAAGGTGAACCCTTCCCTTCTTATGTTAGTGAACAGGCCCTTATAATCCCCAAGCTTGTTTCGGTTGGGCCTCTGCTGCCACCTAGCCCCCAATCTCTTGCTGTTCTAGAAATCAAGACAGTGGAATAGCCACCCACTTTCCCTGATACCTACTGTGTGTCCCTGATACCTACTGTGTGTTTTACTGTGTGCTAAGCTTGGTCAAAGGGCTCAGTTTAAAATCTCTAGAAGAGTCACTTGAAAGATGAAGCAGCTGATGCTAGCTGCAGAACAGAAAACTGTCACAGAAAAACACAAATAAAAGTACAGATCCATTTATTTCTTCCTGTTTTGTTCCCTGGTGAATTTGTTTTTGAGTTTGGATATCCCTGTGTTTTTGAGCACTGGATTAAGTTTTATTCTTTTATCTTTCATATTAGAGTTGTTCATTACTCACGTTAATATAATACTGTGGTGAAATTTGTTTTCTAAGATCTTCACTGTTTCTCTACATTTCACCAGCTTGCATTCCTCTCTCAGAAGTTAAAAATCCTGGTTTACTTAGTGACACATTCAGACAGGTTTCTGCAGGTTCTCTGCACTTCTGAGGACCATGACGGCACCTCTGACTTAGAGGTGGCATTCTCAGGCAAGAGATTCTAGCTTAGCATGAAGAGTATGCGCTTTATTTTTTCTGAGACCACAATTGCATGATTTTTTTTTTTAATTGGCCCCGTGAGCTAGTGAGTGTTAGTTACCTTGCTTGTCACTGGTCCCTGCCTCCCCCAAAGCCTTTTGTTTACAGATGAGATACCTGACTGTTAAGGTAACTCTTGGAGAGGTCATGAACATTCCTAAGGGTTGGGCCCTGTTCCTGGGACAGTTGATGGCTATCTTGGGAAACTACCTCCAAACCAGGGATGAGGCCCCAGGTCCTTTTGATTCCCACATACCGGAGGTTATAACAAGCTGTGCAGTGCTGGTCACTGATCCATAGTCATTTGTGGCTGAGCAAGTAAAGATGCCTGCATCTTCAGGGAAACTCTCAGCAATGACAAGGGTGCAGATCTCCTCTGGAAGCAAAGAGACCAAGTCAACAGTCAGGGGGAAACTGAGAAGTCATGTGACATCAAGCCAACCGCCTCCGGCTCCCCTGTTAGAGCCCCGCGCAGGCTTGCACGCATGATGCTGCTGCTTCTTTGAATTTAACCATCATCAATGAAGAGGCGTAAGTTTGCCTCCAAACATATTATGCCTTTCATACACTGGGGGGAAAGTCTTAACTAGGGTCAAAGTGATACCTCACAAGAATTCTGGTTGTTTACTAAAAGAATCATTTATATGTATATATAAAAATACAAGCAGTAAGTACAAAGATTAAACCAGTTAAAACATGAGATGAAAAGTGACATCTCCTTTTATAACCCTAATTCTCTCCACATTCCAGTGCCCCTTAATATTTCTCCAGAAACAAACACAAAGAAATTATCTTATTTAGTTCCACAAGATTTAATTCTACAGCTTCAAAAGACATACGTTATTATTATCAAAGTACGTAGTTTGGGGTACCATAGTGTTCAATCAGATGTCTGTCTAAAGTTAGGGTGTCTATTGCTGCAATAAAACACCATGACCAAAAAGCAAGTTGGTGAGGAAAGGGTTTATTCAGCTTAAACTTTCACATTGCTGTTTATCATTGAAGGAAGTCAGGACAGGAACTCAACAGGGCAGGAACCTGGAGGCAGGGACTGATGCAGAGGGCACGGAGGGGTGCTGCTTGCTGGGCTGCTTCTCCTGGCTTGCCCAGCCTGCTTTCTTATAAAACCCTGGACCCAGGACCACCAGCCTAAGGGCTGGCCCACCTCCAATGATCACTAATTTGAGAAAATGCCTTATAGCTGAAATCTCATGGATGTATTTCTTCAATTGAGGCATTTCCTCTTTGATGACTCTAGCCTGTGTCAAGTTGACACAAAACCTTCTAATATAGTGTCAAAATGAGGTGTGCCAAACTAGATTCATTCTATAGCACAAACTGAATCAATGACAAAGTTTAATTAAGGCAAAGTGCATGGGCTGGAGAGATGGTTTCCTGGTTAAGAGCACTGGATGTTCTTCCAGAGGTCCTGAGTTCAATTCCAAGCACCTACATGGCTGTTCACAGTATGATGGGATCCAATGCCCTCTTCTTGTGTGCAGATGAGCATGCAGTCAAAATAACCATACACATTAAATAAATAAATCTCAAGAAAAGACAAAGCACAGAATTGATAGAATTTGGTAAAATGTAAAGAAATATGACAGGACAAACATCACAAGTCTCTACTTATAAGGCCCCTTAACAAGCCAAACTCCTCCTAAAGAAGATGTGGGGCTGTGGTTGGGGCCGGATGTGCTTAGTGTGGATGCGGCTGCATGTTTCTGCAAAGAGAAAGTTCTGGAAGGATCTGCTGTGCAGTGGTGAACGAGAGCAGCACACTGTGCACTCAAAACTTAGGGAAGCATATTTTCTGTCATAAACTTTTCTTTTGTTTTTTTTTTGTTTGTTTTTGTTTTTTTTCTCCAGCAAAGAAGATTAAAACAGCAGAGTAATAAATGTCTCTTATGTATCTATTGAAATGCTAAGTTAGGCAGAGATTTGAAACATTCCCAAAATATAAAGAAATTCATGTAACAAGATGTTGCTTGGGTAGTGTCCATCTTTGTTGAAGAATAAGAACACATGAGCTATAGTTCCAGCAAGAGGGAAGAGGATAGATTAAAGGCTGCAACAGCCTGACTAATGAGAGGTTCTAAGATACCGAGAAAGACTTCTAAGAGAAAGCCTGCAACCTCATCCCACTCACAGAGCCTAGACATTCCGAACCCACCCATCCATTTGCTGAGTGTGTTAAGGAGGGTACTGCTTCGTATTCTAGAGTTGCAGGTGTGAGATAATAATCTGGGGTTTCTAGCCACAAGTTACCTGGTATTTTAAGGGGATGAGATAAGCACGGAAACAAGAACTCGAATTAGAAATGCTCCAGATGGATCCCAAACCCAAAGTTTACAGGCCTAAGGCCGACCTGCCACAAGGCTGTGTCCACATGCCAGGAGGGTATGCCTAGCCTTCCATCTCTGTTTCCTTCAAAGTCAGTACACGAAGTGAGTAGATTTATGAAAAAAATTCCAGTTTGCTAAGGGTAAATATCTCTTTAAATATAAGGTAGAACTAGGAATGAATTAAAATTTTGAGGGCTATTTAAAGTTAGAACAAAGAAGCAAATATATTTTGATGTTTATATTTATTTCAGACTTCTCAAGGAATCAAAATGCAGGTTGACTATGTAATACCTTTTCAGTCTGATCAGCTATCAGATATTCTATAATTATTCTATAACCATAAAGGCAAAATACTTTTGCCCCCCTCATTTTGTTCTTAGTAGCTTTATAATCCTTCCAACTCAGCCTATAAAGACAAAGGTTTTCTGAATTATTTTCATTGTTTTCCTTTAAGATTTCTCTGTATATTTAAAAATTGCAATTTTATATTTTGGGCACACCTGAGATCTCACTACGTGGGAGCTGTGGGCAGAAGGGTCAGGAGTTCAAAGCTAGTCTTGAGCTCTGCAATGTTAACACGGGTTAGGCAAGACCTGACCTCAAAAACAAAATCAATCAGTCAAATAAAGAAACCTTCCCAGGTTGTCCCCACCACTTCAGGAAAAGAAAAATATGTTTTGAATCGATAATATATGTATATGCTAAAAAATTTATAAAAATACACAGTATAAAACTTAAAAGGTACAAATGGGTATTTAACTTCCTTCCTCTTAAATAATTGTGTTAAAACTTTCACTAGGTTTTACCTTAAATTTAAGATAAAGACTTCGACGTACGTATTTTAGTTCATATCTGTACATTTTTACTTATGACAAAGACATATAAAAACACATAGACAGGGATAATGATTTTGATTCATACAGATTGTGCAAAAAGTACAGTGACCTCACAAGAACTCAATGATAGTTATTTCAATCAGAAGATAGTTTGAGTTCTTCAGACCATAATGAAATGATGGCCTCATGGCAATTCCCTGAGTCCAAACAATGAAAAATACCTGCTATCAAAAATCACAGCCTGAGCTTTTAAAATTTTTTCCCCCAATGATATGAGAATATGTTTTGGGACAATATAGCATGATCACACAGAACTGTGTTGCAGAAAGCAGGCTTGAGGGTGCCAACGCTGGCTCTCATCACACTCCCAAGACTGGCAAGCATCCTTGAGAAGTCCTGCAAGGTCTCGTCAGTGAGTCATGGGAGTTATGTTTTTTTTTTTTACGTTTTATGATCAAACTAGTCCTTTAAAAGACACACTTGGAATACCCAGTGTGAATGTGGGCATAAGAGCTGCAGAGCTTTCTCTAATTCTTAATGTTTACCTAAGAGGAAGGCAAAGCCCACTGAGTTAAATGTTAGCAGGATTTTTGCTTCCGGTTGCTGTAGCACTGACAATAGCAAAAGGCAAAAGATGCTCAAACGTTAAACTTGGGCTCCACACTAATTCCATAATGCGTTTCAACAACGTGTGTCACTAACATCACCTTGCTGGAGCAGGCAGCTGGGCAGGAATAGGCGGATGTAAACTCAGACAGCCTCACCTTCCTGCCTCTGCAATAGAAAACAGCCCCTATCTCAAGATGTACTATGGGACCGGGGCAACCACTATGAATGAAGAGTGCCAAGCTATGACGGTAATTTACATTTAGGCTATTTTTTGCATTTTAAAATGCAAAAAAATTTGCATTCTTTAGTTACAGAGAAGAAAAATCTAGAGGCTAAGAAAATAAATTTGGCTCTTGATAGATGCCCAGGATCCTTCATCATTATTTAAACTGTGTACGAATAAAGCTAGAATGCCTGAGCCCTTGATTAGACTGATGATTTTTTGTTGTTGTTGAGGGACTTTACTTAGGAGACTGGCTGCAGAGGATCCTTTGCTTTGGAATTTTGATTCCTGTGTGGTGGTGCTTCCCAGACCTGACTGGTGATAAGAATCACCTGCAGTGATGGCTAAGTTTGCTGGTTTCTCCGTCCTCCTAGCTCACCTAGAGTCTGACTAAGCAGGTCTGGGATAGAGCCAAGAGTTTTTTTTTTTTTTAATATGCTTTCCAGATGATTTTTGTCTTAAGAAAAGTTCTAAAAAGTGAATTTCAAAACATTTATTAGAATGAACAGGAGATACCGTGTATGTCCCACCTCTACATGTGTGTGTGTGTGTGTGTGTGTGTGTATATATATATATATATATATATATGTACATATACATACATAACTACACATACACACATATACATATATATACATACACATATGTATATATACATATGCATGTATATATGAGCATATATATAAATATATACAAAATTTATATATATGCTCATGCACACATATGTATAAGCAAGAGCATATACATACACATAGTGGCAACAAATGTCCCAGAAAACTCGAAACGTAGGCATTCTACCACTTATTCTTTATGTACTTTTCATCTTAAAATTTTGATTATAGGGCTGGAGAGATGGATTTCTTTTCTAAAGGTCCTGAGTTCAATTCCCAGCAACTACATGGTGGCTCACAACCACAGTGTACTCACACACATTAAATTAATAAGTAAGTAAGTAAATAAATAAATAAATAAATAAATCTTAAAAATTGGTAGCTGCAAAGGAAAGTTGAGGATTTAACTCCATAGTAGAACACTTGTCCAGCATGAACAAGTGCTTGGCTTTGATCCTCAGCATGGAAAAAATAAAAAATGGCCACCACCCACTTTGATGACTCATTTTGAAACCCCATTGGAACAGCAGTCAAAAAGCTATGCCTCCTGAGGCTGGCAAGATGGCTGAGGGTGAAGGTGCCTGGTGTAAGCCTGATGGTTCATGTTCAGTCCTCGTAAGCCAATTGGAGGGAAGAGAGAACCAATGCTTCAAGTGTTCTCTGAGGTCCACAAGTGTAGCCTCACTGCTCAAAACAAATCGTGGAGTGTGAAAATAGTAAATCAATACTGTTCCATAGCCCTGAGCCTGATTCCCAGCTTACTTAATAGCCATCAATCTTGAACGTTTGAGAATATTAAGGGAAGGGCTTGAGATGTAGGTTTCAAAGACAAGAGACACTTAAAGGAAACACTTATTTGATTACACACGTTCACTGAATAGAAGGAAAATAACAGAAGGACAGACAGCCGGGGAGGTCACCTTGCATGTTTTGACAATATTGTGCAGTCCTGGCTTTCCAGTTGAAGCAGGTAGAAACTGTGGTAACAAGTCAAGCTGGAGCCTCCACATAGGCATGATTAGTCACTGTGCATGTGAGAGACAACAGGAATGGTACAAGACACTTGGAGGGTTTTTTGTTTTTGTTTGTTTGTTTTTAATTGAATACATGTGGTTATGGATGAGTTAAATGTGGACGTAAGCAGAGGAGAGTAAATAAAACCTAGAATATTTGCTCTCTAAAAGGTGTTAGATAGACGGGTCCAAAGCTCTCGTTCCTTCAGTTCTGATCTCAAGAATATGGCTAATTAGTCTTGCTGTCCAACTTCTTCAGGTAGGCTCCTGGGCTGGCACCAGGTGCGCTGCTCACTGCTAGAGCACAAAGCCTCTACAGTTGTCCTGTTGGTTTTCCACATTAACCACGTAGGGAGCGTGGTGCAAAGGGAGGTAATGAAAGATTTAAGTCTGGAAACAAGAGTTTCTCCATGCTTAAAAGTCTAATTAGCGTTCCCAATATCCTAAGAAACAATAGTTCTCAAATGCACAAGGAGATAGCTGAACGTTCTCCCTAATAAGATATCAGATTCCTTGGATCAATCGTGCTGGCATCACAAGGAATAAACAGTGTTTTTCTTTTTTCTTTTTTTGAAGTTGTAGGAAACATCCTCGGGCGGTGGCTGCCTTTAAGTTATAGGCATCCAGCAGCATTGAGTGTGTACGTATGTGAGTGTGAGTGCATGTGAGCGTGCAGAAAAGGACATCAGGCATCCAGCTCTGTCCCTTGAGACAGTTTCTTGGAGCTAACTTGGCAGTGTGTTCACTGAAACACAGCGTCTGTCTCTGCCCATCACAGTGCTTGAGATATAGGTGTGTGCATGACCTCACCCAGCTTTTTATGTGGGTCCTTCACATTCAAACTCAGGTCCTCATGTTTGTGCAGCGTGTGCTCATCTTCCATCTTCCAGAGCCATCTTCTAGCATCCTGACGACTCTTAGTGAATGGTGATACTTCTTCTTCCGCATCCCTTCTAAGATCCTGGGCTGTTATAAGTAATGTCTCCTCAAGAAAATGTGAGGGTTTACATACAGTTGCTTTTTCTCAGCCAAGTAGCTAAGGAAGAAGAAAGAAGTTTGGTTTCCCGGTCCTTGAGTTATTTGAACATAAAATGAAGAGTTGGGATGTTGCAGACGAAATCCTGCTTCTGCCAGGGTGGTCCTGGGCTTTTGAGCTTTTGTCTTTGAGCATTCCGCTCCTGTCCCTAAGCAGCAGTTTCTGAGGCTGCCTTCCTTTTATCCATAAGATCTATCCTAACATCCACTTCCCTTTCTTCAAAAGGTCAGACTTGGTCTGAGCTTCCCCTAACCATAAGGTGAGGATGGCAAGTTTTTATTGGAGACCTGCTATCAACTAAAATGAAATAGTTTACTGAGTAATCACTTTATTAGTTTCCTTGGTTTTGTTCATGGCTCATGTTCCCAGCACTTAATACATGGCAGCCTCGTCAGAATTGTTTTTGAATAAATGCATGGGCAAATTTAGATAGCAGAAAGAATATTTGCCATCTTTGTAATTCCAATCCAATTCAACAGGACTTATTTTATATGAATTTTCATATAAAAAAAAAGATATGTGTATGGTTGTGACTGAATAAATATCTGGAAAAGATAGGACGTAGCAAACAAAACTAAACATAGACAAACAAAACTAAACAAAGTACTGAGATGTTATTTTGTGACGTGCAGTAATTGTAATGTTAACTCCAAGTACCCAAGGTTTCTTTGCTTCTCTTGAAAGTGTCCCCCCTTGGACACAACAGATTCATGTTTGGAGGCTTGAAAGAAGCATCATGGCTTGCAAGGCTTGGACATCATTATATATAAGGCAAGCCACAAGGAAACGAGGTGTGCCAGGTTGTAATGTGCAATTTCCATCTGATTGCAACTTACTTGAACAAAGGCCCCTATGACATCTGTAAAAGAAATTCTGGTGAGAACCAAATTCAGAAAAGGTCTGGGGGTGTGTGTCAAATAAAGGCAGTTAGAGGCTTGCTACTCTGTACCAAAGAACTGTCTCCAATACAAATGGAGAAGCCTAAGGTTATTAAAAACTTTAATTGTGATTCATTTTTAACCCAGTTTTCCAAAATTGGATTTCCTGGGGCTCTGATTTGAGGGCATCTAATAAATTCCTAAGCCAGACATTACTTTAATTGGTAATAAATACTTGTTGAACGTTAACCTATAAATTACTCAGTTGCAGCAGAAGGCAGTCCTGAATCTCACTCAAGTTCCGGTATGTATTTAATACTTGGTGAAATACAGACAAAAGCCAAAATTGCAGAAACTCATACAATGAAGCAGCAGCAAGGGGGAGATCATTTGGTCCCCTAGGTTCTCGGGACCCCAGTTTATACACCTGTCCCTTTGCAGCCTTTTAACTGTTTATGGTTTGGCAAACGCAACTTTTAAAAAAAAATAAGACTGGCTAAACTCAATGAAGAGGAACTCCAGCATGCTTAAATGGAATGCAGGCATCAATACATTCTAAGGATCATTAAAGATGGTCAGTTCTATCCACATAGAGAAGAGGACATTTAAAATGTGTAGGGTATGGAGTGTTAAAGAAATAAACTCCTGTGTATTTGTGAACTGGAAGAAATAAAGCAATAGTAGCATGTTAGAAATGGCTTCATGTTCCCCCCAGTTTAATTCTCCTTCCCTTGAGATAAAGGTTCCTTGGATGATCTATGCACATATCTTTTAAAATCTAGGTATTAAATATGTCTATTTCTATATATGTGTTATTTAAAGAATTGTACAGTGAATCCAATTTTGTCACTTTATATTTTAAACCTCTGGACACCTAACAGTTACTGTTAATGGAGTCAGCACCAGGAAATTTCATGTTCCTAAATTCAACATGGCCAAATCCCAGGTCTCAGGACTAGGACAACATGGGGCATGTCTGTGGGGGACAATGTGAGTGTCTCCTGAGATCATGTGTCAGTCCATGGAAGAGAATTCTGTCATCAGGGCAAAAGATTGAATGGAGCTGGGAGTGAAGTCCAGGGTGCAGGCAGCCTCAGTGGGTTTGTCTCCTGACTCACACCCTGCAATCTGGTGTGTGTATGTGGAGGTGGGGAGGGGCTGCCTTCTCCCTGGTGCACAGCTGGCATATTCTTCAAGGTTCCCTTTGATCCCTGCTTCCAGTTCTCCACATTTGCATCTTGCTCTTTCTGGTTCATCTCTCTGGTTGTGGTAGAGAGCATCCTCCTTTGGAGATGGTGGCAGAACACTTCTGAGGCTTTGCAAGTCTGGGAATTTTTTTTTTTTTTTTTTTTTTTTTTTTTTTTACTAGATCTTCACACAGGGACCTGGGTAGAATTCCAACTTTGAGGTAATTTTGCATCTGAGGCTTTTGCTTCACGACCTCTTTGCATCTAATGTGTCTGCTGAGAACCCCGGAGGCTCACTGAGTTCCCCGGGAACATGTTCATTCAGTGGTCTCCTTATCAGGGATCTTCTGAACTCCACAGGGATGTGCACATCTCTGAATTCATTCCACATATTGTACACTTGGTGTGGATTTTCAATCCAGAAGTAAATGGCTTTAAATTTGGTGGATCTGTTTCTGTATACTTGTGTGTGTGTGTGTGTGTGTGTGTGTGTGTGTGTGTGTGTGTGTGTGCACATGTTCTTGCTTATGCAGTGCATGTTGGGGTGAGAGGTATTTCGATAGAATATATTCTTCTGTTGCTCTCTCATTTTCTGAGACAGGGTCTTTCATTGAATCTACTGATCTCTGATTAGCTAGCTGGCTGGCTGGCTAGTACACCTAAGGGATTACCTAGGTCCACTTCTAGCTTTGGGGTTACAGACAAGCCCAGTTGTGTGGGTGCTGGGGAATCCAAAATAAAGGGCTCAGGCTTGCACAGAAAGTGCTTTATGGAATGAGCCATTTCTGCAGCAGCAGGGGAAGTTTTTGAATCATTTCTTTGCCAAGGCCTTCCTCCTCTGTCTTTCTTCCCTCCTCCTAGAGTCTGTTATATCTTGTGTCACTTTTCCTGTCTCTGTGTTTTCTACCTTCCTACCCTGTTCTGTTTGACTTCTTTGTGTGTGTGTGCATGTGTGTATGTGTGTGTGTGTGTGTGTATGTGTGTGTATGTGTATACTCTGTAGGCCATTTCTTCAACTTGTTTCTGTTACCTTTTCTTTTCTTTCATTTCAATAACTCTTATTTTCAAAAAGGCAGGTTGAGACACACTCCCTTAAGTATATCAACATTTTTTTTTTTTTACCAACTAGCTCTATGAATTAGGTCATTATTCCCATAGAAGTTCATAACTTACATCAGAAAAGTTTAAATACTGCTAAGAAGTCACACAGGCATTAAAAGAAAAATTACCTTTTTGTTCTTAAATAACCACAATTGCACTTTAATGGGTGTGAGCATTAGCTAGGGGCTATACAACCCTTTGCAGTCAGATTGGATATTGCAAAGCTCATTTCCAGACAGATTTCCAGAAATCTTGGTTGGTTGTCACACACTTATCAAATTCTCAGTTGTACATAAAAAAAAAAAAGTGTTGTCCCATAGAACAAAAAGGATGTTGACTCAATGTTTAAAAATATGAATAATTTTAGCTAGCTGTTGCATTCTATCTGTCAGGTAGTTAGTGTCAAGGTGTTTATGTCAAAAATGACAACCCTTTGCCACACCCCTGACAGTATAGAGAGATACCTTGGGTATCCTGTCCTGTGGAAACGGAGGCACAGGTTGCATACAGGCTAGTTTTGTCTTACAGAGCTACTATTCTAACCTGACATAATCTTAACTGTGTGCAGACTGTCTTCACAGAAGGCATCTACATAGTTTCCCATGCATAGCTCAGTCCTTAGGACATTCAACTATTGGAGTTTCCTTCTATTCTGAAGCACACAGTCAATACACAGACAAAGATCTAGGATTGCATTGTTAAATAGAGTCATCTTTTTGTTTTTTGGTTTTTTTTGAGACAAGGTTTCTCTGTGTAGCCCTGGCTGTCCTGGAACTCACTCTGTAGATCAGGCTGGTCTTGAACTCAGAAATCCACCTGCCTCTGCCTCCCAAGTGCTAGGATTAAAGGCATGCACCACCGCCGCCCGGCTAAGTAGAGTCATCTTGAAAAAAAAGGAGATAATATGCTTCATTTTATTTGTTTGTTTTTGTTTTTGTTTTTCAAGACAGTGTCTGTCTTTTGGAACTCACTCTGTAGATGAAGCTGACCTTGAACTCACAGAGAACAGAGATCCACCTGCCTCTGCTTCCTGAGTGCTATGCTGTCCTTGCAGAGGGCTGGGGTTCAGTATCTAACACTGAGGCAGCTCACAACAGCCTGTAACTACATCTCCAGGGATCTTAACGGTCTCTTCTAGATTCACGAGGCACCAACATACGTCTTTATGTATATATGTATGTATATATAATATATATATACAATATATATAAATAAATCTTTTAAAAGAAAGTGGATACATTATGTGTGTGTATGTGTGTGTATGTGTGTGTGTGTGTGTGTGAGAGAGAGAGAGAGAGAGAGAGAGAGAGAGAGAGAAAGAGAGAGAGAGAGAGAGTGAGAGAGAGAAAGAGAGAGAGAGAGACTTTTTGTGGCTTTCATTTCACATGCCATTAGACCATTAGGCAATGCTATAGAAGCGACTCAAGATAGTCTGTGGCTGTTCCCAGACAGCTGAGTAACAGTCCGAGTATTAACATCTGTGAATGAGTCTTCATCCTTTTACCCCAGATTAGTCTTTGAAGGATCCAATCAGGGTAAAGATAGAATGTCAAAAAAGAAAAAAAAAAGGTGGCCTGGCAGGTAACATGACGAACCAATGTTGGTCTTAAGTAAGCTGACTCGCTTTTAATTCACAAACCAGTCTGAAAAGATTTGTGATGAAGCTGACTCCTGTCTAGACAGAGAGGGGAGTGCAAAACACATTAGACAGACACAGCACAGTAGTGACAAGAAAAACCTGTTCCAGTTGCACAAATGCATGGGGGAAGGAATCAGCTAGCTCCTCCTTTAGCTAAATATATAATCCTAATGGACCCATATCTACATCCTAGGGAATTCCAGCTTTATTTTTAGAGCCTTAAAGTGTCTTACCAATGAATAATATAGGCAGTGAAAAGGAAACTGGGTAAGAAGAATGAGGGAGTTGATGGAGAAAGAGGGGGAAGGAAGGGTACAGGACAAAGAGACAGAGATGAGAGACCAGGAAAGAGCAACCATATCAGAAGAAGGGAATGGAGAGCAATAAAATCTGTTTAAATATTGTCCTGGATTTCAAAGGCTATTTGTGTTTTAGCATTTGGAAAACATCACTGGCTGAGGCCTATAAAATTTATCTCTTGCCTCAGATGTTCTGTAGTCATGTGTGTTTTTCTCTTTCTACTTAACGGTGATTAGGATACAGATATCAGAGAAGCCAGCCCCTACATTTATTCTCTGTAGATGAGTATGCCAGGGGCTGGTTAGATATAGAATAACCTGACTGCTTTCTGTAATCAATCAGGCTATTTAAGAAAAGTAAGTCATTTGAACACACACACACACACACACACACACACACACATACTCTTGATATGGAAAGATGCATCTCTGAGTTAGTTAGTATGGGCATGTGTATATGTGTGCATATCTGTAGAAAATAGAGGTTGGCATTGGTTCTTTTCTTGATTTCTCTTCACATTATTTGTCTGTCTGTGTATGTATGTATCTATCTATCATCTATCTATGTATCATTTATTTATATTTTTAAAGATGTATTTACCTTCATTGTATATGGTCCATGTAAAATGAAGGTAAATACATCTTTAAAAGTGTAAGTGCACCATGTGTGTGGGATGCCTGTGGAGGCCAGCAGAGGGCGCAGGAACTACTGGAGCAGAAGTTTCAAAGGGTTCCGAGCCACTGTGTGATAGGTAGCAGGCAAACCAGGATCTTCTACAAAAGCAGCTTTGTTTGTTTCAGAACAGGCTCTCTCACAACACAATACAACACAACACAACACAACACAAGGGATACATTTGGAAATTAGAAAAAAAAACTCACACTTGGTTTTGTTAGGCATGCTCAACTTTGTTTAAATACAAATATGTTTTAAAATAGACTTTTTTGTTTTGACTTTTTTAGTTTATATTCTGTCCAACTCACATAAGCAGTCATGTGACTAGTCACATTTGTGGGGTTTTTGTTGTTGTTGTTGTTTAAAAAGCTATGATCATGGGTTTTATTTAATACTGTATAACAAGTGTAGAGTTTCCAAAGTGGAATGTATTAGTGTTCCACTGGGAAAATGAAAGGAATGTTTCCAGTTGTTGTGGTAAATATGATGGTGGCAAGAGTCGCAGAGGCCAGGAGAAGTTTGTCTTCTTTTAATGGTTCCCGGCTACATCTTTTTCTTACATTGACAGATTTTTCTCAAAATATTTCTCTGCCAAGGTACATTTGCTTTAGCAGATGCAGTTATTATGGTTGGGATGGGGGAAATTCTGTTGTCTTAAAATACTTTCAGATATAATTAAAGGGACGAGAAAAATGAGGAATTCAGCAAACATGGTAAGGAAAGTCTTGTGTGCACCATCAGGCCGCGGAGCTGAACATGAACATGAACGCCTTCCATGTCTCCAACTTCAGCTACTACACCATGGCACAGCCATGTTCACCCCAGAGGCATTCGAGTTCTACAGGGCTGGGGCATTCAGAACAAATGCTGTTAAGTAACTCAAGATCGAACTTTTATTTGCTAAAGCAAAACAAGCTGCAACTGGCATACTAAGACTGTCTATGGGAGAGGTCGTGAGGGAATGGGGGCTGCAGTGGTAAGACTGTCTATGGGAGTGGTCATGAGGGAACGGGGCTGCAGTGGTAAGACTGTCTATGGGAGAGGTCGTGAGGGAACAGGGGCTGCAGTGGGAGCTGTTTCCTTTAGCCTTTCTCATCAGAACTTACTTGTCTGTAGAATAACCTGACTGTTTTCATTTCCTTTTAGAAGTGTGTGTGTGTCTGTGTGTATGCTGTGTATGAATCTGTATGTTTGTTAGTATGGGTGTGTGCATGTGTGTGCATGTCTGTAGAAAATAGAGGTTGGCATTGGGTATCTTTCCTTGATTACCCTTATTTGATTACTTATTTATTTATGTTTTAAAATATTTATTAATTAATTTATTTTTTTATTTTTATTTTTTAATTTTTTTTTGTTTTTTTGAGACAGGGTTTCTCTGTGTATCCCTGGCTGTCCTGGAACTCACCCTGTAGACCAGGCTGGCCTCGAACTCAGAAATCCTCCTGCCTCTGCCTCCCAAGTGCTGGGATTAAAGGCGTGCACCACTACTGCCCAGCTTAAAAGATTTATTTGCCTTTATTTTATATTTATCAGTGCTTGGCTTGCTTATAAGTGCACGGTGTGTGGGATGCCTGTGGAGCCCAGCAGAGGGCGTTGTAACTACTGGAACAGAAGTTACAAGTTATGAGCTGCTATGTGATTGGTAGGAGCCACATCAGTATCTTCAGCAAGGGCAGTGCGTCCTTATCTATCTGTCTACTTTCTTTCTTTCTTTCTTTTTCTCTCTCTCTTTCTTTCTTTCTTTCTTTCTTTCTTTCTTTCTTTCTTTCTTTCTTTCTTTCTTTCTTTCTTTCTTCTTTTTTGAAACAGGCTCCCTCACTGAATCTCATACACTTGGGCTAGTTGAGCAGTGGAGCTCAAGAATCCATCTTTTTCAGTCCTGCCCATCAACGAGTTGGAGTCACCATGCCTGGTCTTTACTTCTTATATGCATTCGGGATTAAGTCTCTCACACCACACACAGATGCTCCATACATTAGAGACCTAGCATTATTCAAGTTTACAACAAAGACACATCACAAATAGAACACAAAGTGGTCTGTTTCCACGGAGTGGAAAGTGACAGCTGCTTTTGACATGGTGACCCACACACTGAATGGGGTGGCATCCTCTAGTTGTAACTCAGAACGACTAGGTCCGTTCCAGTCCTTCCTAAAGGATGTTAAGAATCAACCTTTCAACTTCCAGCCCTAAATAAAGAGCACTCTGCTTTTAATGACCTGACACTCAGATGTGACAGGCTCAGAGGCCGGGAACAGTACCATGCCCTGTTATAGCTAACTGGGAACCTTCCCAGGCAAGGGTCAGGGCAGGGCCATGGCTCCCAAGGCCCGTTTGGCAGGATCCGCTTGCTGCCGCAGCAGAAGCAGAAACAGCAGAAATAGGGAAATGACATGTTTTTCTAACCTCTGTGAAGAAATAGTGGGACTGTGTCTTTGCTGATGGGAAAAGTACAAAAGAAAACAATCTTGCGGCCAGGGTGGGTGGTGGGTGGGGGAGGTACGTACTATGAGATACCTGGACACACAGTCTATTGGTCCGCAGGGAGCCATAAATATAGAAGAGGTCAAAGGCAGAGGAGAAGTCATCCCCCCACAGTCTTGGATCCCAGAGCCCTTGGGTGAGGTCAGATGACCTGGTAATGAAGAGAGCTCCCAGGACGTGGTGACTTTCTTCAAGCTTGTGGGATAGTAAAAGCTGATGGCTTCAGGCAGTAGACAGTAATGCCTGAAGGCTCACTCTGTCATTCCATTAAAGCCCTCACTCAAGCATAATGTCTTGTTTTTAAAAAAAATTAATTATGTTATTTATGTATATCCCAAATGCTTCCCCTTCCTGGCTCCCCCCTCCCCTTCCCTTTCACCTCTGAGAGGGTGCCCTCTCAAGGATCCCCCACCCTGGGGCATCAAGTCTCTATGGGATTAGATGCTCTCAAAGACTGAGTCACGAACCAAAGAGCCATGGAGTCTTAACAGTGTATTTTGGTCAGCAAAAGCCTAGCCTACAACAAATTGCTTTTCTTTTCTTTTCATTATTACATTTTAATAGATTTATTTTATGTATGTGAGTACACTGTTGCTGTCTTCAGACACACCAGAAGGGAGCATCAGACACCGTTACAGATGGTTGTGAGCCACCATGTCGCCGCTGGGATTTGAACTCAGGACCTCTGGAAGAGCGGCTGGTGCTCTTGACCACTGAGCCATCTCTCCAGCCCCTCACTAATTTCTTTTTCTACTGGAACTTTAGAAA
>NW_022196905.1:201143316-201206209 GCF_008632895.1 Mastomys coucha
AAGAGGCCTTTACTAAGCTTGGATTCATTCAGGCTTCAAAGGCAAAATAAAACCATCTCCCCACACAAAGATAACAAAGTGGCTTTTGGTGTGGCCTGACAGAAATTCCTTCTCCCCATCTCTCTCTTTCTTGTGAGGGTTCACACTTCCTCATCCAGGGTTATCTTGAACTCACTGCACAGCCTTCGCTGGTCTCAAACTTAGCACTCTTTTGACTGCAGCCTCCTGAGGCCAGGGACAATGCCTGTGAGCCAGCCACTCAGGCATCCTCACAGAGTATTACATAGTTGTTTTCTCATGTATCTTCAGCTTACTTGGAATTTTTTTGTGAAAAGTGTGGAGTTCCATTTATTTATTTATTTATTTATTTATTTATTTATTTATTTATTTATATCCTACTAAAGAATTCACTGTGCCCCCAAATGTCACTATGTGCCTACAGTTATTGGAATCTCTCTGCAGGTGCTTTATTTTATTTTTTATTCTGACTCAGCAGTTTTGAGGAGATACACGCCTTCATCCAAATGTGTTTTGGATTTGGGATTTGGGTTTATTTTAAATATCGGAATGTTTACACATACATGGGGATATCTTGGGCCTAGGATCTCCTCTAGTTAGCTTCCGCTGGCCTGGAATTACCTGGTGAGCTTCAGTTGAGGAATTGCCTCCATCAGGACTGTCCTGTGGGTAGGTCAGTGTGGTATTTTTCCTGATTCCTAATTGATGTAGGAAGGTCCAGGCCACTATGGGTGGTACCAATTCCTCTGCAAGGGGGAGCTAGCCAGTAAGCACATTTACTCCTCGATTGTTTGCCCTCACTTCCTGGAAGCATAAGCCAAATAAACCTTTTCCTCCCCAAGTTGCCTTTGGTCGTGGTGTTTATACAGCAACAGAAAACACACTAAGGCAGGGCACAAGCAAAGCAAACATGAAATTCATTAATGTTTTCTGAATACCTAGTACACATATCCCAGCGTTTATAGTGCACCTGCACATCCACTGAGGCTTGTCATGTTGTGATAGGACCTTCCACTCAGGCATCAGTCAATATGCAATGTTTTAGTTTTTAAAGCATTTCAGATTAAGGATGCTCAACTTTTACTGTAGCCAATAGACCTTTAGGGTGCGTTGGTATCTTATAGGGCAAATTCATTTCTTCCATAATGGTGCCTGTCCTGTTTATTTCTTCAGTAGGACCCTGGCTCTTCACAATAACTTCCCAGACCCCCGCCCCCCAACACACAACATAACTTTTAGAACCAGGTTACTAAATTCTATATCAATCAAATGGATAGAAACAAGGAACATGTTGGGAGTTCAGCAAAATTTGCATCAGATATACTCTATATTGGGGGAATGAGAAAGACTAATTTTCCCTCTTATTTGGCCTCTTAAAATGTCCATCAAAGTTTTAGCCTTTCTCCAAAAAACACAAAGAAAGAAAAAGAGAATCTGCGTGGACTGGTTTCTGACTTCTGTAGTCACCCAAGGACATGAGACTCGCTCAACTTGGCAATGTAAATCTCCAACTTAAAACAAATGGAAAATCAGTTTTCTTGTTTGTTTGTTTGGGTTGTTTTGATTTGTTTTTTTGTAAACCTTCTTAGATTTTTCAAGAGGTCCCTTGGTGGTAAAAAAGTAACTTGATTGACTCTTGGGATTCATTGTACAGACCAGTCCTGGCCTCAAACTCTTAAAAACCCTTGCACTTCTGCCTCCAAGTGCTGGGACTATGGTTATACACCATCATGCCCAGCTATAAAGAAAGAAAAAAAATTAAACACTGAATTATTCATACCTCTCTTGGCTTTCCCACTGGGTCAGACATCTGGCTTCACCTGTTTACAACCATGTTCTCAATCTTGCATAAGAAAATAGCCATACAGTTTCAACGAATACCTACCTATCCCCTAAGGTAACCATGATGATCTGCCTATTAATATCTTCATTTCAGATCTTAAGGGCTGCTACATAAAGTCATATGTGAATGAAATTTAAGCACTAAAGAAAACACGGAGAATGAGACTTCCAGATGTCAGACCTTAGTAAAAACAGGAAGAAGGCAGCCCATGGTGGTTCCGTCAGGTCGGCAGAGATACGAAGTAGCATTGTGAACCTGAAAGAGCAGACACACATGGATCAGATTCTTGATCTATAAATCTCTGAAGAGATGAGCTAAAGAAGTCTTTCACTATGGGGTTTGCTCCACGAGAATGATTCCAGGGTATGGAAGTGTCGCCACACGTTACCCGCTAGTTTACTCTTACAGTCCAGACATTGTTCTGCCCCCTAATTTTCACATCTGTTACTCTTCTCTGTTCAAAAGGATATTGGAGGTAAGAGCTCCCTGGGTCCTGGGGGAATCTGAGAGCTTTTAAATGCTATTACCAAATGGATTTCTGTGTGTGGGACTTCCACAGGGGTCTGTTTAGACATTCTCACAGACACTATATTTTATTTTAAAATACAGTCCAGATTCATTGAATCAAAAGGATAAGCTATTGGCAATGAAGGGTAAAGTAAGTAATGGAAACATCGGCCGATCTTATTTTTAATGTGAACTCTTTCAATAAAGGGGGATAGAAATTCTGAGTGAAAGAAAACTCATTTATTGATGTGTAAAAAAAAAAAATCTCAATGTACTGAAACTGTTACTGAACGGCATTCATCTCAGGGAAAGTAAAAGGTTTCAGAGTTGTGAATGGAAAATAAAAAGCAGTAAATGGGATTTTTTTTGTGTGAAATTGCTTATTTTCAAGTAATCTGGACTTACTTATAAATCGGTAGCCATCTGATAACGTTTATATGAATATACTATGGGACATCAGAGTGTTGTGGGGATACAATGGCAGTGACAGATCTTATTCATTGTCCCAGGAATACATTTTACTGGCTTGTGTTTCAGGAGGTCTGTGTTTCACTTTTCACTATCATTGACATCCAAAGAATATATGAATGCTTTTATAGTATTACCCCGGGTGAGACATTGTTTGAAACGTCATATAAAAGCCAACTCAGAAACTCTTCACAACACCCCTGGGAGACTGCTGGTATTATCATCTCCAGTTTGCCGACAAAGGAGTTAGGCCCACAGAGGTTATGCTATTTGTTCCGAAGTCCCTTCAGTAAGTTGGTAGAGCTGGGATTCGAACCCAGGAACCCTGGCTCCCATATATTAAACTTTTTTTCTCATTGGCTGTAAGGAAGAAATGATGAGCACTTCAACCTCACATCTGTAAACTAGGATGCATTACCCAGAGTTCCTGTAAATGAAGCCATTGACAATGTACTCTACACACCATTGTAGTGTTTGCATCTACACATCAATGTATATCATTCTCATTTGTATTTCACAATAAATATGGTCATATTGAGAAGCATCTTGAGTTTTGCCTAGCCTAGTCTAGAAACTGGGAAGGAGTGGGCACTGATGACTTCTGCTTTCTGCTATTCAATATCTACTACCGTGGTCAGCATTCAAAGAAATTCTCGTTGATAACTAAAAGCCAAACTCTTAAGTTAAAACTACCCTTGGTTTTGAATGAAAACTGTAGTTCAGTGGTTTAAAGGAAATATCTATTGTGGCTGACATTTCTGGGTCACTTATTCTTGTTGGTTCTTCTCCAGTTTATGAACACAAATGTCTTTTCTCCACTGAGTTCATCTCTTACATGCTACTGTGTATGGCATGTGGTAGCTGATATGATTCTGATAATATTGTGGGTAATAAAAACACATGGAAGTCATGGGGATGTACATGAGACAAATCTCTTAACTAGGGATGGGTTTACTTACCAGGAGGGTCCGGGAAACTGTCTAGTACTGTTGGACTTAAAGATTTACATCACATCAATTCTTTACAGACATTTGATTTTGTCTTTTACTTAAGGAGTGATGCTGATAGTGTTTGGACAGTAAACCCACTACAGTCCCTTCCTAGGACCTGCTCTTTCTTTGATAAAACAGTCTTGTATGGACCTCAAACCAATATTTAAAAACAGTATAATAAAATCAAAGAATTTTAATTGTTTTTTTTTCTAAGCCATACAGTTTGGCCTTCTGAGATAGAAAAAGTTTCCTGTTGGTACGTGAACTTTACTGGTCTTTTTAAATAAGCTAATGAGATAGTTTAACTGGAAGAAAGGACAGAGGGGACAATCAGAGCTAAGACTTATGTCATTATTGTCATTATCAGAAATTCCTATTTGAACGCGGCTGGTGTCTTACTGGTGGTGTGGTTATGATTGCAGATTATTCTTAATGAAGAAAAATGAGAACATTAACCATTAGTTTTTTTCTCCCTTCAGCTGTGTTATTTTATCAGAAAATACTGTAAGGGAATGTGTAGGTTAGAATCAAACTCCTATTCATAAAACACAACAGCCTGCTTGCCCCTGAGCTCAGCTCCCTGGAGGCCGGAGGCATAATTACCTGTTGGACCGGCACGGATAAGGGCTGAATGACTGCTGTAGTTACTCCTGTCTTCGGAGATGAGGATCCTATGGTTAAGGAAACAGACGTTGTTTTCTTCTGAGCTCTGGAAAATAGGGAAGCAAGTGTTAGAAGTTTTGTTGTTGTTGTTGTTGTGTGTTTGTGTTTTTATAAGTCAGCAATTGTTCTTTAAAATATTTTTATAGAAGACCTGGGTTTCTTTTTGTAGACCCAGTCTACTTCCATTAAAATTCGTTGGAACTTATCAAAACAAATTGCCAAAAGAGCTGTGTGGTCAGAGCACGGATAGAACAGACTTTAATAAACACACAGAAGAGACAAAATGAGCCAGAGGCAACTCATACTGATAAAGATTATTAAGGTATTATTTTTTTTAAATCCCAAGAGAAAATAAGAACTTGGAAAGCTCCAGTCTTTATCAGTTAACAAATATTTGACATCTTTATGGTTAGGAGCCTATATTTAACTCAGTTTTAGTGTTTATTTTAGGGCTAACAGCTGTCGCTTTTGCCGGCTTCTAAATTTGCTGAGAGTGGCTTGGAATTTTTGTCTTCTGTTAGTGCTGAGACTTTAGTGTTATAGAAAGAGAAAGCCCTAGGGGAGTCCATTGCCAGGCTCAGAGTGGCCGAGAGGGTGTGAAACCTCTGAATTTGAACTCTAACTTCAATCAGGAAAAAATGTACAATTGTATAATCTTCTTTAGCAATGGTCATTATCTGGTGTTGAGTGGACATGATTTTTCAAATAATGTACGATTATTTTATTATTGTAATAGTCTTACAATACAGTACTAGTATTACTGAGTAAGGATCTAATCAGGGAAAGTAGCATTTTTAATAGATATAACTGTTCTGTATTTACCAGTAACTAAAAACATTTGTTAGCACATCTCACCATTAATGGAATTTTCTACCAAACTCAGGTAGACTTGGCTATACTTTTGTAAAATAGAGGAGACATAACTTTTTTTTTTTAGTAACACAAGTCTCTGTAGGGATAAGAAAATTTGGGCTTTTTCAGATATAAGGTCTAACTGCAAAAAAAAATCTTTATCCAATGAAAAGAGAATCCATTTCTGGCTCAATTAGACATTTTGATCATCATTCGGACCTAACTGATTTTTCTCTCAGTGTGACTGGCCTTGCCATTTACTTAATCAGCTTCAAAGGTTGCCTTTGCAGCGAACACAGCACTTGGCTCCATTTTGGCATGCTGAGGTTGAAACACAGACCCCTGCAGTGAAAAGTCATACGAAGTAAAAAATTGTGTCCCAATTCCACACACTCTTTCTCTGATGGACACACGGCTTGACCATTCCCAGCCCGGCACACCTGGTTTCAAAACCCAGAAGCTCTGTTGTTACCCCTCTTGTCACAAGGGCCATCAGGGGACTCAAGGACAACTCACTGCGGCATGGCTCCAGCTTTTGATAGGAAAGATAAGCTTTCGCTGTCAGAGTCCGTTGAACTGGCTCCTGGAAGACATTAAAGATCATGAGACCTTTAGGACATGAGCAGTACCAGCATCTCCAAGAGTTCCGAAGAGTAGAATGGCCTTAGTTTGCAAATAGCAGCCTGCAAGGTCTTATTTGTGCTATAAATACACATCAAAACGGAGGGTGATTCAGTGTCGAATCAATTTTTACTGCTGTTTCTTCAGAAAACAGTCTTTTAAAGGTACTGTAATAGCTTCCTTTAGGCCACTGTGCTTACAATTTATTGTTACTTTCCTTTTGTATCTCTCTGGCCATCTCAGCCATCTCTTTACATGCCTAGACAACTATGAGACAAATGTGAGTGTCTTTGTGGAAAAACGCCCATGGTTTTAAACTTAAACGGGGGAGACCCTATCGGGTAGGCTGCCAATGTCTTCACTACTCTGAATCAGGAGCAGCTCCCTGACTCTCCATCTGAATGTGACCTTGCCTGCACTGCAGTAAAGCCTCTCAGGTCTTTTGTTGACCTTGAAAACAGTCCTGCTGAGGTAAGTCGGTTGGAATGTTTGCTTTGTCCCTTCCCACTTCTTCCGGTGTGGGTGTTCTTCACCTGGCTCCTGTATTACCGAGAAGACTCATGTCTTTCCATTTCTTTCCCTCCCAGAGCCGTCCTCCTCTTATGTCAGGTTTTTTTTTTTTTTCCTAGCATACATACAACTTTCCTATGAAGGCAGAAGATGTCTTAGTTTAAAGGAGAACTCCTCAAATCTGACATTCCCACAGATTTCATGATTTCTTCACCAGACTTCCAGTATTTGCGAGTCACGTGATCCCGATCCTCAGAATTGAATGTACTCACTGGCTGGGACACAGCTTAGGGAACTGGGATGTGGTCCCCAAAGACATTCAGCATATACACAAAGCCTTGTAGAGTCCTGTTCTTTGGAGCACACAGATAGAGGAGCCAGAACTTAATACCTTATATGGCAAAACAGGGAAAAGTCAAGCCGGGAGAGGAGTGTGGGCAGAGAGAGGAATGGAGTGAGCTTGCGGTTGTAAGTAGGGAGCAAGGAAGGCTCACAAAGGATGAAGAGGAGGAAGAGGGCGGCCTCCTCAACCACGTCTCTGCTTCCTCCTTTGTACCTGCAGTTCTGTGACTCATTTTCCTAGGGACACCCTCTTGCTATTCTGCCTATTACAGGTCGTCCTTTGTCTGTCTTCTCGGGATTCTGAGGGCTCCTTGTTTACACCATGCATATCACCTGTCGTTTCTGCTGAAAAATTATCAGTCCTCCGAGAATTAAAGGAAGGTTGAAAAAGGAATTACCAAACTGTGAATGGTTAATGCACACTTAGCAGTCAGCTTGGCTCGTTGCACCTTTGGATTATGATAACCTGTTATAACCTCACCAAGAAGTGAGTGATGCCCACTTTATAGGCAGGAACACGGAAGAACCAAACTGTAGGTGGTGGTGACAGGCTGTACTGTTTTTGAATCGTCCCCCTCCCCCATAACCTTCTAGGCTGTGTGGATCTGGATTCCTCAGAGTGCTTAGTACCATGCTTGCTCAGTGCTGGCCCTAAGCCTCTGCTGGAAGCATGTGGTCAGAGAATTGTAAGACTTATTTGGGGACAGGGAGTGAGTGTGCAGCAGAAAACTAGCAGGAGGCTGGGGAGGCAATATTTGAGGCCAGTTAGATAACACAGGGTGGGTCTGGTGTGCTGGAGCTCAAAGGCCTGGAGTTTATTGGCAGGGTATTGGAGGTGGTGAGAGGAGTGGACCGCAGGGTTAGCTGGGGGAGAGGGTACATAGAAAAACCAGGCAAAAGACACAGGAGCAGTAGAAGCAGACTTTGGAGGAGGAGGAGGAGGAGGAGGAGGAGGAGGAGGAGGAGGAGGAGGAGGAGGAGGAGGAGGAAAAACCTTAGACTGTGATGAAGAGGTGGGAGGGGCTAAGCAGAGGAAGCCTCAGGAACTACTGAACTACTAAGAAAGCCTGTTATCAGTATGGGCTGGGCTACTCTGAGATAACAACTTAATTGGAATCATAAAATGGATTTTAAGGGGAGCAAAGTCCTACGGCGGTCTCAAAGAGGTCAAAAATATGGGAGAAAAACAACTATGCTCACCTGACTCCAAACATTTCTAGTAGGTAAAATAATAATTTTTCTGTTATGATTTGTATTTTAAAAAGTCATTTTTTTTGTTGGTTTAAGAAACTTAGTATGAGGGAGCACATATATTACAGTACGCACGTGTGGGTCAGAGGATCATCTCCATAGAGTCAGGTTTCTCCATGTACTCTTTTATGTAGGTTCTAAGGACTGAACTCATGCTGCCAGCCTTTGGTGGTAAGTGTCATTACCTCTAAGCCATCTTGCTGGGTCTACTAAAAGATCATTCTTGCTGGGTGTGTGGTTTACACTTCTATTTCCAGCACTGGAGAGACTGAGGCAGAAGGATAGCCTTGAATTTAAGGTGAATCTGGACTACTTAAGCAGTTGAGTCCCAGACTAGCCTTGACTAGTCTGACCCTGTCTGAACTCCAGCAAAGGCAAGAGCAACAACAACAGCAGCAGCAGCAGCAGGAGCAGCAGCAGCAGCAGCAGCAGCAGCAGCAGCAGCAGCAACAAAACCATACAACAGGATTTATTCCAGGAGTCAGGCATTGTGAAACAGGACTAGACATGAATCCTAGCACAGGCAGATTCTTGTGAGTTCATGGCTAGCCTGGGCTACAAAAGGAACTCTTGTCTTAAACAAAACAATACCAGACAGACAGACAGATACACTTTCTTGGACTGTAGCTATAGCACAGAGGCAGAGCTCCTGACTAGTACATGGAAGATCCTGGGTTTGGTTCTTACATAGATAACTTAAAAAGATGAAAAAAAATTTTTTCCTTCTCCCTTTTTGCAATTGGCCATCTGAGAAAGACAGTGAAAAGCATTAGCATGCCTGGGGCGCTTTCTGCACCTGCCCAGCCCTCGCGGAATGTCAATGTCACCTTATTTCTCAGGTGTCCAAACAGCTGTGGCCGGGTGGACCAGATTAAATCCTTACAGTGCCAGCACTTCCTTCCCCTTACCTGATAGCAATTCCCCTCTCCCTCTGCAAGTCTGCCCTTGTGGGTTATCTATTGCTCAGCAATGATTATGACATGGGTAGGTGCTTGGGAGATAATTACTTAAATTAAAAACAAACAACAAACAAACAAACTAGGTTGAAAAAACTATTTGAAGGAAAGGATGCACAGGAGAACGATAAGACATGGTAACATACTAAAAGTGACTTGGGTTGGACTATGGCTTGGCGGTGAGGTGGTGTATGCTTAGCATGTGTGAAGCTCTAACTTCAGTTCCCATCAACGCATACATACACACAGAGAGGATCACACGGCAGTCAGTATATGAATGGTTTTATATCTTTGTGTGTGTGTGTGTGTGTGTGTATAGATTTTTTTTTTTTTTAAAGAAAATATTTTCATGATCTTTAGAATAGCCAGCACCACTCTGGGATCAATTTCATAGATGCTGACAATGATCTGATTTCAAAGCACAGAACCACTGTTAAAGTTCATAGAGCAGTCCATAAAAATACTAGGAAAATTATTATTTTTTATTTATTTATTTTATGTATGAGTACACCATTGCTCTCTTCAGACACACGAAAAGAGGACACCAGATCCCATTACAGATGGTTGTCAGTCACCATGTGGTTTCTGGGAATTGAACTGAGAACCTCTGGAAGAGCAATTGGTGCTCTTAACCACTGAGCCATCTCTTCAGCCCAGAAAATTATTAGGTTCTCTATATAAGTTTTCAAATCTAGTCTAAGGAATATGTGCTTGGATATCCATTGGTTATCAGACCCTGGTGCACTCTGGTGGTCTGGCATTTGGGGCTCGACCTCACAGGTGCAGAAAGAACATCTGCCCATGCAACATCATGGCATCCTTCCAAAGCTCACTACTTAGTGTTGAGCAAATGCAAACCAACGTCAAGCAGTACCTGCCTCCTTCCATCTCTCTTCTGCATTCCTGACCAACCTCCCTATCTTCTGATGCTGACTTCCTGCCCTCTCCTCCAGATCCACATTCTTCATGACCACAAGGTCTAGTTCCATCCAGCTTGGTTCACCTCACATTTAGTTCTTGAAGCTATACCAACCCCTATAATTAATTTTACAACGGTAAGAGGAAGGAGCCGTAGAAAGTTGGGATGGATTTATTTCACATGGTGTTTATCTTACCTATTTACATTTTCTTGAGACTATTCCTTTACGAGCTATCCCAGAAGGGGAGCCTCTGTTCCCCATCCTATACCTACAGGCGCCATTTTCTTCTGCCCCCTTAAAGACTTTGCATTTTAATCCTTCCCTTCTTCTGCTCTAACTAATTTTCTCCCTTTTTATGTCTTTTCATCAGCATATAAACATATTCTAGTAACTCCTGCCTGAAAACAAATTATCCTTTATGACCTCATATTCTTTTTCCAGATACTGCCAATGTTTCTGCTGGTGACTTGGCAAACCTTCCTGAACGACTATCCAATATCTGCTACTGCTTTCCCAGTTTGCAAACTTTTCTCATCTAACGATACCCTGTCCCTGAACTCCCTCTTCCTAAAAGTCACCAACAGTGCCCAGCATTGCTGAAGTCAGTGCTTTGCTCCTTGACCTCATCTGACTTCTCAGTAGAAAGGACACTGCTAGCAAGTCCCTCCTTCCTGAAGCCAATTCCTTTTCCTGGGGTAATGGTTAATTTTAACTGTCAACTGGATACAATGTATCACCTGGAAGACTTGAGAGATTGTTTTGATTACGTTTACCTTGGTCAGTGAGCAGGTCTGTGGTGGATTGTCTTGATTATGCTAATGGGCATGACAGGATCCCAGCTCGCTGTGAACAGCACTATTCCCTAGGCAAGGGTTCTTAGGCTAAATGTAAAGAGCAAATTAAGCAATATGAAGCCTGCAAGCATTCAGTTCTCTCTGTTCTTGACTATGGATATCATGCGACCTACTGTTTCAAGTACCCACCACCTTGAATTTCCTGAAATACTGGACCAAAACCTGGAATTCTGAATGAAAATAAACCCTTTACCTCTAAGTTGCTTTAGTCCCTATCACCTGGCTGATGAGGTCCAGGTACCTTGGAATCCTTTGGTTTTTTCTGCCCTTCTGGGCTTCCCCACCCAGGCCTTTGCATGTGGTCCCTCTGTCTCGAGGATCCTTTCCCAAGTTTTTCCTTTCTCTTAGATCAAATGTCACCTTTTCAGAGTGGCTTTCTACACACCCATTCCATCAATTGTCTTTATGCTCTTCATAGACTTGCCAGGTCTTTTAAGGAAAATCCTTTTAAGTATTTTCCTGGGCCTTTTTTTTCTGGACTGTGAGCTCCAGAGTAGCTATGCATTCGCTACTGTGAGCTTTGGATTGGGACCAGTGCCCATTTCACAGCAGTTATCGAACATACATGTGAGGATGGCAAAAACAAAACAAGACTTTACTGTGTCCTGAAAAATGCTATTAAACCAGAGCAAGTCAGGGGTAATAGCAACCCCAGGGATAGGAAGAACGTCTTCTTGTTCTGGGGCAGCAAAGAAGCGGCAGACTTGCCTGGGTTTGAATCTTTGACAGGCGGCATGCAAGCGCCCGTGTGCGCACACACACAGACACACACACACACAGACACACACACAGACACACACATAGACACACAGACACACACATAGACACACAGACACACACACACACAGACACACACACACATAGACACATACACACAGAGGGGGCAGAGGATATCCAGCCATTATTTTATTTACTATTGTGTTATTAATATCATTATTACTATTGTGTGTGATGTGCACACTCATGATGGCACATACACCGCAGCAAGTGCAGCAGTCAGGGGAGAACTCTTGGGAGTGTCTTCACTTTTACCATATGGGTTCCAAATTCAAGTTGGCAGGTCCTACCCACTGTGCTATCTCAAGGGCCTAAACAATGAAAGTTAGATAATTTCCAACTAAGAATAGGTTTTGAAATATTCAGAAAAGTTCTTTTGCTGATATTTAAAACTTTACCACTTCTCTGCTAGCCCTCCAGTGCCTCCTTGCCAATGCAAAATCAGCAATGTGTTTGAGCAAGGCCTGAATCTAAGCAGTGCTGGAATTAATGAGTGCAAACATTTCTAATTTAGACTCATGGTGAGACTAAGAATGTATCTGAGCTTGACTCCCATTCACGTCATTGTTTTCGGGGATAAATACACATTTAAATTTTTCACTTAAAACTTAAATGCTTATTCATATTTAACAAGGTCAGTGTTACCCAGTTTCTATAGTAATTTATGTTATTCCTGGGAAGATGAATCTTATTGGCTGCTTATCTTGCTTTGCCCAGCTCCTTTATCCTTCCTTCAATCTGTATAAGGTTGTGCATTATCTAAACTCACAAAACCTTATGACCAGGGACTGAGCTCACTGAGCATCATGGGAAAACTATACATTGGGAAAGAAAAACCCAGCTTATTTTTACCAAGCCTCCAAGCCAACGAGGCACTGCATTTTAAAGTGTTCTAAATGAACAGGCATGAGATCATAATGTGAGAGAAAGTTTCTTTCAGTCCCCTCCACTGTGTTCTTGCAATGCCACATAGAGGGTCACCATGGAGCCTGCCCATTAGTGACATTTAGTAAGAACTCATTATGGCATCAGAAGTCTTTTGCCATCAAATTTTCACTTATGAAGCACTTTACAATATTCACTATTCTGATGGAGTGCCTAAGAACATGGGCTTTACTTTGGGGGAGCCCCTCTCACTATGTCTGGGTCTGCCTCTCATTTGCAAAATAGAAGTCAGAGAAATGCCTCAAAGGACTAAGAATGAAGCTTAAATAAGTTTATCTGCATGCCTTTGTGTGCACTTTTACAAGTGCTACATGGGTACTACCTACCCAGGAGCTCTTTGCTTTTCTAATTTTCTCTAAGAAGAGAACGTTGCTTGAGTTCCCTGAAAATACTTTAATGTAAAGTAGAAAAGTCCTTTCAAAAGCAAAGGTGCCGGTTTTTAGTCAACAGTACTTGTTACTTTTAAAATTCTTTTTGTCATTTCTTGAAGGAGCTCTAGACAAGAGTTTGGGACCTTATTTTCTTTTGTTCTCCTATGAAGTAGTATAATACAATGAGACAAAATAGCTGAAAACTGAAGACCAACTCAATAGAGGGGCCTCGAGCATTTTCATGCTTGTTCGAAAGTTTAACTATCATTTTAAGAGGCAGTTGGCTTATAGAATTGTCATTAAGTTGTAGATTTAAAGGCAATCTGAGAAGTATGGCTAAAACCCTTGCAATTATTTAAAAATACTGGTACTGACACAAAAATAGTTATATTATCTCAATGGTACTTCAGTAATCAAGATTTCCAATTTCACAAGGCGTGGTTATGTTTAAAAAAAAAAAAAGATTGGCCAATAGAAGCATTCCATTCTCTCAAACTGCTCTTAAAGCACAGGGTTTTTAAGTCATCCCCACCAAAGCATTCAAGTTCATGGTTAATTAGTAGAAAGAAGGGAGTCTCAACAATAACAACAAATAGAAACAAAAGCACAAGGCTCAAATTTAGTAAAAATGAAAACATTTCCAAGTACTCCTCACCTCTAATTCCCATGAGTGACTTCCTAAACCTTTTAGAACTTTGGATGATACACTGTTTCCATCCAGTTGAGGCAGAGCTACTAAACTGGATGCTTTAAATTATAAATAAGTTCAAACAAATATGGTGGAGATAAAAAGGAGTGTTGGCTATAGTGTGCTTACAGACAGGAGTCTAGCATGGCTGCCCTCCAAGGCCTAACGAGCTCTGAAAGAGCCAGATACAGATACTTACACCCAACCAATGGGCAGAAGCCACGGACCCCCTATGGTTGAATTAGGGAAAGTCTGGAAGAAACTGAGGAGGAGGGTGACCCCCATAGGAAGACCAGCAGTCTCAAGTAACCTGGACTCCGGAGATAACTTAGACACTGAGCCACCAGCCAGGTAGCATTCATTCACCAGCTGGTCTGAGGCCCCAGACGCATATACAGCAGAGAACTGCCTGGTCTGGCCTCAGTGGGAGAAGATGCTCCTAACCTTTGAGAGACTTGAGATCCTAGGGAATGGGGAGGTCTGGTGAGATGGGAGAGGGTGGGGACATCCTCTTGGAGACTGGGGCGGGGAGAGGAATGGGATGAGGAAGAGTCAGAGGGCAGACTGGCAAGGAGATAATGACTGGACAGTAAAAAAAAAAAAAAAAGATTAAAGAATTAAAAAAAAAAAAAAGAGTGTTGGCATTAGGCACAGTTGGTGCATGCTTGACTGTCAGAACTGTGAAGGAAGAATGCAAGGGATTCCAAGAAGTTTTGTTGTTATTGTTGGTGGTGTTTTCTTTTAGGCTAAATAAGGCTTAACCCACATGACAAAAGTGCCATTTGCTTTGGAAAATTGTATACACAGGATGCAAGGATGCCTGAAGCAAACAGCCAGAAGACCATCCCCACTTCCCCCCTCCCCACCCTCCTTACCTTCGATGAACACCTCTGCGGATGTGCTGTCTGAGCCGCTGGGGTTTGTAGCCAGACACGTGTAGCGACCTGTGTCGTCCTCAAAAGCCTCCGCAATGACCAGGGTATGCAGCTCCCCACTCTCACAGTGGATCTGAATGTCAGGACTGTTGTACAGCTCCTTCCCCTCACAGAACCATCTGCAGGACACGTGGAGGACAGGGGTGACAGAGGAATGGGTCAGGTAGAGGCTGAATGCTAAGCGAGGCTCCCACTATGCTAGAAGATGCTTGCTTGACAAAAGATCTGTGTCAGTGTTACTCATGGAAACTGAACCTAGACTGTGAAATTAATGACTAGACATCCTTTCGCCCACAAAGGATTTCTTTGCAAAGCGTTGTGCACATTTTAGTAACCTTAAATTAAGCGACCTCGTTGAACTTGTAAAGACCATTCGGTTACAAAATTAAGGGACTAAAACATCAAAATGTCTTTATAGCATGTTTCATAATGAAAGGCTCCCATGATCGCTGTAATTTTTACCCATTATTCTTAGGTAAGGAAGCACATAAAGAAATATAAATTTCATGCTCAAACTTTCTTCGGTGCTCAGGAAACATGGTCATTAACGCAACTTCTATTGACCAGCAATATTGACTCTGACCACTGGGCAAGACAGGGTCAGATGCCTTGGAGGGAGCAACTGGGCGGGACTTTATTCTTGCTAGTCAGCGCTTTCTTTGCCCGAACAGTGGGAGAGATTGAGTGAGGTTCCCTCCCACAGACCTTTGATTTCCCTAGCTCCTCAACTGAACAGCAGCTGCTTTTATATACAACAAAACAAAACAAAACAAAACAAAACAAAACAAACCTTCCCTTCAAACCTGCTAGTATGATGTGTTTTTAAAGAAATACAGAGGAATGTGCTAGTTTCAACTATGAATCCCAGAGATTCTGGGTCTATTTTTTTCCATTCAGCTATATGACCTATATTTCATTTGAAAAGAAAGTTAGGGAAACAAAGGCATTTGCTAATTCTCAGAGCCCTAACCCCAAAAGCCACATTAAAAATTACTTGCAGATACTTAAAAGAGATCAGCCATGACTTTAGGAATTAATGGAAATAACATAGTTGGTCAATACCATGCATCATTTTATGTAATGTGGCTCTCATATCATTTGGGGATGGTGGCAGAAAGGGGTAGTCTTTCTTGATTCTGGGGTACAGTGTGATTATTCTTGTCTGCATAGAATCTTAGAGATCCATTCGGGTTTAAGCCATGTCTCATTCCCTTTCTTCTCTCTTCACACAGCCATAGTCCAGCTTGCTACCCACCAGCACTAAGCAGTGATATCGGCCTTAGTTGATCCCGTCTCTGAAATATGATAAATTCTGTGTCCATCATCGGACTAAAGCTCTTGAATTTCTTCCACCTGTCACTCCTTAAACTTCAGGTCTGTCATTGATGGCTTCCTAATGACTTCACCTTAGCTTTGTTTTCTATCGTTCTTTTTATGATAAACTCCTGTTTCTGCCAAATTTTCCTGGGACTCTCTACACTTTTACATCACCTCAAGGGTTACTCTCCTACCTTTTTTACCCACACCTTCCCTTTTTTTGCAATTCTCATCTGATCCTTTGGATTAATCCTCATTACAAATATCTCCTCCCAGGCCAAGCCAAAGGCTTGCTCAATGGACACACTCCACTGACCACACAACCATTGAATATTGTCTAAACAAAGGAACAGAATTGTGTCTGGTAAATGCTGAAACAAATGTGGAGTTTGTGCATCTGTTCTGGCAGTAGATAGTTTTGTCTTCCAGGAAGAAGAGTATATAAACACACTCTTAAGAGAAAATGCATCATGAAAAGGCATGGGGAGGTTTAAGAAGAAGATGATGTCCCTGGGTGGATATACCTCAATGGGAGGTCTCTGACAGCTATACATGAGTATGTGCAGATCTCACCCTCTAACTCAGCAAATACATAGTCTGCAGCTTGTTTTAACATAGTCGCCAGCAAATCCTGCTTGTTATACTTCTCAATGGCTGAGAGGGAGAAAATCAAGAGAAGAATAATATTTTGTGATGTTGAAATTTGTAATAACCTCAAACATTGAAGTCAATAAAGATTTTTTTTAAAGCATAACCGCATTCATTCATTTATATTTCACCTGTGGCTGCTTTTGTTTTTATGATGGAGAAACAGGGAAGGAATTTAAATACATTGTCCCTCGCTGAAACTCACTTTGGAGGAAAAGTTCTCCAGTGCCTGCTTTTTGGTTTCTCAAACTGTAGACCTTGGGTTAGCTGCCTCAGCACCACCTGGAGTTCTTAGACATACAGAATCCTGACTCTCATCCTATGTCTACTCCATCATTGCAGATCCCTGAAGTCCAGATCTAATATGCCCTGGGCTAACCCTTATCAATGACTCAGAAGTCTTCATTCCAAGGCCATTGTGCATCTTATCTGTGGTCTCTCTTATTCATTTATTTTATTTACTGACAGCTCTTTTGTCTTGTCCATTGATACTTAAAAACTTTCACTTTTACTTCACTTGTTTGACAATTGATCACTTACTACTTTTAAAATGATTTGTTTGTTTTATATGTATGGGTGTTTTGTCTATATCTATGTATGTGTAGCATACTCATGCTTGATGCATACAGTAGCCAGAAGAGGATGTCAGATCCCCTGGGTGCTGAGCCATCTCTCTAGCCCTACTTACAAATAGGTTTTTATATTTCTGTGCTATTTTTTTTCTAGCATGGCTCAATGTCTAATGTACTTATATCTTACTTTCCTACTTAGCAATAATGGGTTTTATTGAGATAATTTCATATACACACCATAACATATTTTGATTACATTTCTACCTTCCTCTAAAATTCTTCTATATGCCCATCCTTGCTTTCTCTTTCTGATTCTTTTTTAAGACAGGGTCTCGCTCTATAGTTCAGGCTGGCTTAGAACTTACAGTGGTCCTCCTCCCTTAGCCTTCTGAGTGTGCTAGGGTCATAGGTCATGACTGGATTCATTTCCTTTCCCTCCCCATACTTATACATCTTTTGAATATGAACTACTTCTTTATTGCAAAAGAAAATTCACTTATAGCAATTTTTTATCAGTTCTCTATGTGGAACACTGAGTTGGTGCATATCTGTCACACACTACTCCATACACAGCCTTTGAGGGCTACAATTCACTTTCCTAATCAAATGTTCTGGGAAGACTTACAGAAAAATACAGTCTTTCTGATCTAGCAGTTGCAAAACTTAATAGATCATGGGATTCTTATTAAGCACCTACTGAAATCCTATGTGCATACATTATGAGATGCTTTTCTAGGATATTAATTCCATAGAACTTGTATTTTTAATAGACAAATTAAGGTATAATAAAGATATGCTTATGACTAAAAGAAAATAAAACCTCCAAGCATTAATATATAAAAACTAAAATATACCTTAAAGAGTATACATTTCATATGCCAGAAAGGGTAAGATAAGTATTTTCTTTGCAACAATGGACTTAATACACATATACAGAGAGAGAGACACACATACACAAACACACACAGACACACACAGACAACACACACACACACACAGAGGCCTGCACACATGTACATACATGCACAAGTGTTTAGGAGGTAAGATCTTTTGTACCAGGCTGATCTCAACTCACTGTGTCAATGTAATATCTCCCAAGGTTGGTTGTGAACTCATGATCTTCCTGCCTCTCCTCCCCAAGTGCTGGTACTGTGGACGTGTGACCTTCCACTCAGCTGTCCATGTTATATTGAAATTAGTTCTTCCTGTGTTTTCCTTTCCTAGCAAATATAAGTTTCTTCCTTGTTTTTTGACTTGGTCTTTTATACATATTTACTGGCTTCACTAGAAGAAGCCAGAGTGTGGTGTGCAGAGTGGACTAAATACACCTTTTATTTTCCATGTAGCTGCTTCTTTGGCATATGGGGTCTTGTGGCTATGGAGAGACTGACCTTCCTAGGGTCAGCCATACCTAAAGATCTTAAATTGCCTGCAAGCATGCTTTTTACATGCAACCCAGGCAACCCAGAGCTCCTGCCACATTCTCTATTGGGTTATCACTCTGAGTGACCACCTGCTTATTTGCATTCATGGTCCCTGAGTCAGGTACGGAAAAGTAGGGACAAGCCCTGTACTTAAGGAACCCACTGAATCATCAAATGGGCCAACCATCAGTTGGCTAATTCTGTTACTATCCTTCCCATAGAAATTTTAGTACTGGGCTTCTATCCACAGATTCCCTGCCCTTATTTGGCCCACGGGCTGACGGCTCTTCTTGTACAATGGTTGTATCTACTCCTTTTGTGAACTGTAAATATAAATGATCTTTGCTCATTTCCCACAGTGTCCCACTATGCTGTCCTGGCTGGCCTTGAACTGGGAGATCTCCTACTTCAGCCTCCCCATCAATAAACTAACTTTTAATTGCAATAAGATCGCAGCCTGTTAGCTTCAACAATAGCTGACATTTCAAAACTTGGACCATTGATGGAGATTCAATAAAGGAATAAGTGTATAGAAGATGAAAGGGCTGGACAGATAGTTTAAATTGTATCAGTATTATAGAGTTTTTTTTAGAATGTTTATATGAAGAAGTTTATTCACTCTGACCAAGTCAAACTGAAGTGTACTTCCCAAGTATAAACTTAAACTTAAAGCAGTTAGTTAGTGAGCACATGAGATCAGTCTCGTCCACTCTTTGCATTAGCTTGTAGCAGATGTAAATCACTTTCTTTGCTAAGCTAAGAGAACCTTTGATTTTGACGTCTTGACAACCCACATTAGATGAGATGTATGCTATAGTCATGTTTGTTTAGTTAAGTTTGCGCGAAGTCATAATTCTAACAGCTTTCTGGCAAAGGACTCAGCGCATTCAGTATTTAGAGAGGAGTTGAAAGTCAGGTCTGTTGATCAAATGCTGACCTCCTAAATTTTTTCCCACATTAAACTCTCATTGTTAGAGGAGTTTAAGAAAACCCATGTTGGCCTGGTAAAACTACATCATAAAGCATGGCCAAGGCCATGACATTGCCCCACTCCTCCTGTGACAGACATCACTAATCAATCAGAATGATGTAAGGGATCCCAAGCCTTAGCAAAGCTGTTTGGGCAGACTACAAAGCAGATGAAGTCAAAGCTTAAAGTGACACATGATTGCCATCAGAAGCTTGGTCTCTTTCTAGAAAACACAGCCTCCTTTTCCGCTGAATCTTGAAAGTCAAAGTCCATTGGTTGAAAGGGAACCTAGCAGAAAGCATGTAGTATGCCTAACAAAGAGTCTATTGGGTTAAAACTCCACTTTTTTGTCTTCTGAATTTGAATATGCAGTGTATGTGTTCCTCTGTGTACTCGTCTGTGTGCAGATGCATACATGCTTCTGTAGGCTGGATGGCTTCTCTATGGCGCTCTAATTTTTGAGACAGGATCTCTCACTGAATCTGTAGCACACTGATTGGCTAGACTGGCTGGCCAATGAGCTTTGTAGATCTACCTACCTGTCTCCATCGCCATAGCGTTGGTGTTACAGATGCACGCTGCTGTGACAGATCCATAAGTGCACGGATCCAAACTCAGGTCCCCGTGCTTGTATATCAAGGCAGTTTTACCCAGAGAACCATCTACTCTGTTTTTGAGACACAGTTTTGATGTGTAGCTCAGGGTGCCCTTGAACTTGTGATCCTCTTGCCTCAGGCTTCTTGTTTTTGGTGTTACAGGTGTTGCCAATATGCTTGGCCACACCTTGAAAATGTTTTAAATAAAAAAAAAAAATTAAACCATACAAGTGCAATCTTGTAGTTGCAGTGAAGAGGTGACACAGTAGCTTTTAAATGATAATACTTAAAAGAAATATAGCCAGATTCAGGGGGAAAATTAATATGTTGAATATCTATATACATTGCATGCTTTGCATGTAAAACCTGGCTACATATGAGAACTCATTGCATTTAAGAACTTACATCAGTCTCACAGCAACCTTATGAAGTCATTGCCATTATATTTTTAGATACAAGCCACTCTTATTTATCTACAGTAATGCAAACAAGGATCACAGACAATCAAATCTAGATAATCCCCCCATTCCATTTCCCTCCATGCTCTGATCTCCATCTTTCGTCAAGTTCTCAGCTCTGGATATAAACATGTTCTAACAAAATTTCCTGATTCCCACTTTCTAATCTCTGGTGCAGCTGCAAGCACCCAGGTAGTCCCTGCACAATAGGGCATCAAGGGAAACTGGAGAAGCCAACCTTGAAGAATTAGTATGTGTGCTAAATCCCCCCACAATAGAAGGAAGGGTGTGGACAGAGAACTAATCCCAGTGCCATCAGACTTCAAGGCCATAAACAGGGTGTGATAATCACTTTGCATTAATTGGAAACAAAATGTATAGGGTTAGGTTCTATAGCCATATTTGTTCATTCATTTATTCATTCAGTTATTTATTCGATCACCAAGGGGCTCTCGGTACTTGAGCTCCCATTGAGGAGTGCCTGGGAACACAGGTGTCTACTAACCTGCCTACAAGCTAATGGAGGAGGAAGGCCAGCTAGAGGTCTGAGGAGCTGCATCTAAGGGGCTCAGGTTCCTTCTAGGTTGTAAGGAAGCATGGGCTCCTTCAAAAATCTTTCTAAAAGATGGTTATAGATTCATATTTACATATTTAGAAACTTGCTTTGGATAGAAGGCTTTGATCACTGTGGAGATGATAATGTGGCCAGAGTCAGTTTTCTCCTTTTGGTCTCACATATAGAACATAGGTGAGAAAAGAACTGAAATATTTAAAGCTTTCTGGGAAAGTGTATTTATATTATTCTGGGGTAGGTTTTGAGTGAAGTTTTTAATGTATATATTCCTTTTTTTTGTTGGACAATGTCCCACAGTGCCAAGGACCTCCTACAAACTCTAACTTAAAAGTCTGATGATGCCAAGCATCCCAGGTTCATATGATGTCAGCAGCAAGAAGTGCTCGGATTGAAATCTAAGAATTTTTACATCAAGTGGTTCTCTATTTCATTCCTTGCTCTCTGTACTTCAAAGTGAGGTTGAGGGGAATCCTGCCCTGCTGTGAATTCAAGAGTGTCTGTCTGCAGCCTGGGCATGCTCAGAGGTCAGACAGGCTCGAAGAAGGAATAAAGCTAGGGGACTGCAGATACTTCTGAGCAAAGTGTGCCCCTCAGAACTGCCCAGCCTTTCCATTCTTGGTTGGTAGAGGAAAATTTAACCATTTATCTCCCTGAATGGTCTTCCTCTTGCACTGTCAATGGGCAGAAAGGCTCAAGAGTGTTATGCTGGAGCAGGGGTATATAGGGCTAATCTCTTGTGTACTGTGTAGAAGCACCACCGGCCAATAAAAACCTGATGGCCAATAAGCTGAGGCAGGATTAGAAGACATAAGGCAGAGAGAGAGAGGGAGAAGGAAAGGGAGAGGTAGAAGGAAAGGTAGAAGGAGAGGGAGAGGGAGAAGGAGACGTGGAGGGAGAGGGAGAGGGAGACAGGGAGAGGGAGAGGGAGACAGGGAGAGGGAGAGGGGGAGAGGGGGAGGGAGAGAGGAAGAGGGAGAGGGAGAGAGGGAGATGGGGAGTGGTTGGCGGGGCGGGGCGAGGTGAGGCGGGGCGGGAGGAACTCTGGGAATAGTCAGGCATGGGAATTTTTGCCATGTGAACTCAGAGGAAGTTGGATGTATGAAACTGAAGAACAGTAACCAGCTGTGTGGCAGGCATAGAATAGTATAAATAACTGAGTTATAAGCTCCTATAAGTTATAAGATATCCTATAAGTTATAGGATAATTGAGTTATAAGCTAGTCAGAGAACAAGCCTAGCATAAGGCCTAGACATTTATTAATAAATGTATACGACCCTGAGTTGTTATTCAGAAACTGGGGCTTGGGTGGAAAAGCCCGTGGTTGCAGGGTATCTGTCTGTAAATGCTCAGAGCACTCGGATTCTCCATGACAGAAGTATAAATGTTGACTTTTATGAGAATAAATCCAACTGATAAAATAAGAGGAAGCAGCAAACACACCAACAAAGCATAACATAGATTTTTCCAGTTGTAATATCCTCATGGTTTATGTTTTAAAGTCACATACAGCATCACTTGGCTATGCGTTGACTGGCAATTCCATTCCACTGCTACCATTTAGCAAGAAATATAGATTTTATGAGCAGCCGTCTCTTCTGACCATTTATATTTTATGGAACCACAACTACACATCACGGAAATGTTTTTGCATGCCACATTTTAAACACGTGGCTTTTAAAATGAAACAAATCTGATTTTATAAAAGGCAAAAAGCTTCACTAGTAAATCATGACTAATGTGCTCTAATGCTGCTAAGCAATGGGGTAAATCAAAGAAAGCAGCTAATGAAAACAGGAAAATGTTCCTGAACTGAATAAAAACTTTTGAAGACAGTAGAGATTTTTTATGTTTTTGTCTAAGTCACTTTCTTTGTGTTCATGGTAAGGTATTATTATGCTGAAAAGATGCCTCTTGATTTCTATTAATTTATTTAGTTTCTTTTTTCACTACTTTCATTGGTTCCTGGGATGATTTGTCTTCAAAGGTGTGCCAATGAGAAGCTCAGGGAGCAAGTTGAGCGCTGAGCTGCACCCTCTCCCCAAGAACACATGCTTCCTTCAAGTCCATGTCTGAAGAAAAACATAGCAACCACTTCTTTAACACCATTCTGATGAAAATGAAAGGAGATGAGGAACTCAGAAAGATCCAGATGACCTGTTCTCCTTAAGGGATAGTAGGACTCTGTCATAAACCGGAGACCCTCAAAACCAAAGGCCAAGTGGGGTCTAGCGTGAGCTTTGTTTATGTCTGATCTCACTGTTCGTCAGCCCATCGCCATCTGTAAGCGCTGTGATTTCTATGTCCTCAGTTAAACACCAATTAATTTTTATGGAGTAATTTTTGTCTTGTCACCAAAGATTTCTTAATTTTTCACATGTGCTCGCTCATATTAACCACAAGATGTACCATGTTTATTCTGTCATGTGGATTTATGGGCTGGATGAACTGAAAGGAGTTCTTGTTTAAATTTACTATGGCTATAATTTAGTGACTGCTTAGCTTGAAGGGCAATAGCTAAATCTAGGTGGACAACAGATGTACTTTAACCTAACTGTCCAAAAGGACCAATAAACGAACCGGCGTTTTGAAATCCAAAGCCCAGGGAAATCAGATACAATACATTATGAACCTAAACCAAAGCTCATGGCTAACAACTCTTTTCTCAGCATTCACTTTATCTCTTTAGAGGGAAAAAATAAAAACAAAATTAAAAACAAACAAACAAAACAAACAAAAAAGGGGGGACTGGACCAACTCCAATTAAACTCTAAAAGGGATTTTATTTTGTTTTGACCATGAATGATGGTTTTGGGAGGACACACTACAAGCACAGAGTTGTTTCATTGTTTTGCTTACAAAACAACTATAAAAATACTCAAGTTAAATCTATACTGAAATATTATGCTGCCCGAGCTGTTAAAATCCTAGATTGCTCCTAGCACTCTCCACACCAGTGGTGTAGTAGATAGGACCTAGTATGGACGTTAGTAGGTCTTACTCTGCCCAGCTTGTGCAGCTCTAAGGTCACTGTGATCTGAGTTTACTGCATTGTGAAATCTGAGATGGACTGGACGAGTGTTTCCTCCAATGGGTCCCAGAAAACTAGGACTGCTACAGGTTGACCAGTATAGCACTGGAAAGTTCTGTAGCCAGAGACATTTACAAAACACTGAATTCAACAAAACTAAACATCTCTCTCCACTACAGGCCTTCCTAGGGCTTGGAGTGAGCATTTGACTCAATCACAGTTGACTATGGAACATGTGCTTTTTGAGAGTCATGAGAAAGGAGGACCAGAGTAGTGTGGGATGAATTCTGGGGGGGAAAAAAAGCTGAACTAAATTATCACTAAGATTTAACCTCACTCTGTGATCGTGGCATTTAGTACTTGGTGTAAATGTTAAATATAAGGGTGTGGTGGGGGATGGGTAAGGTTCTCACCTCCCCACCACACACATACACACACACACACACACACACACACACACACACACACACACACGTCATTCAAATTACAGACTTTTCGAGTTACACCTGTTAGTTTAAAAATCAGTTCATTCTCACTTCTTCTCTACACAAGCACACAAATAAGTCAGCATGAACCAACAAGTCGTACTTCAAAGCTACACTGTGAAAATTTGTACTCAATGCTTCCAAGGCCTCAGAGCGGGGGGAGGGGGGGGAGGAATGGATTGCAAAGCCTGGGAACGAGACATCGCACGCATAAAAACAGCTAGAGGTGCACATTCAGCTGTTTTGTTGCTAGAGCTATGGCAGGTACTTATTAGCTATTGTAACTTGGATGACATTCCAAAGGGGATAAAATGGGGAGATGTTTTATTAGACACTTGCTGTCAATCATGTATGCTCTTGGAACTTGTCCACCCAACTACACCGATTACCTCAGACTTATGAAACCCTAAAGGGCCTGAAGCCAAAACTGGAAAAGGGACGTTGGCTATTCTTGGTGTCTTCAACTCTGAAACTGCAGGATGCAAACTGCAGGTCATGTCTGGACTCTCAGAAAGCCTAGCCGTATGTCTATTCCTCATGACAAGCAACAGCATTGAGCGAGGCTTCCTTCCTCTGTGGGAGAGCATCTTTCTCCACAAGCAAAGTTAAGGAGGTTTCACCTGAAATTCCTCTGGTTTGGTGTCTTGCTTTAAGGATGCTGCTGCTAGCTGCTCTTGACTAGAGGCAAAGGGAGGAACAGGATGGCAACAAAGGCCAAGAAGCAAAGGACATTCACACTGCTTTCTAAAAAAGAAAGAGAGAGAGAGAGAGAGAGAGAGAGAGAGAGAAAGGTAGGTGACTCCTTTGCCATTCAAGAGGTCTTTCTTCCTATCTTTCACTCTACCAAGTGAGCTGCAGTAGTTGGTGGAAGGAAGCTGTCAGCTGAGGAAAGGGCCGAGGAGATTGGCTTCAGCTGCTCTGATTGGTGGCTGTCCTATCAGAGGCTGGGAGAGTTCCTGGCCTTCCCTCAGAGCTTGCTGGTTCTCCACTAGTCTAACATCATTCTAGAGTGGCCAGTTAGATATCTCCAGAACCACAAAGCAAACCCCTAAGCCGAGCTGACTATGCATAGTTAAACCAGCCCTGCAGTCAGAAACTGCGTAAGAGACTGTTTTCTTTTCAAGGGAAGGCTTTTTCACAGCTAACGTCTTTCCAAGCCACCTCATCTCCTCTGTCTTCCCTGTGTTCTTTACTTTATGTTCCTTCCACAAGTCCATATGTAGAGAAGTTAGCTTTCCAAGGAGAGCTATATCAAATGAAGTAACTACTGAGGAGAGCATGCTTTCAACTCAAGAGGGAACATTAGGGGTGGAAGGAGTTTTATTGCTATCAGACAATATTCATGGCCCTGCAGTAACTCTTTGCCAGGATAGTAAACAGCTTCATAAAATGTGTGCAGTAACATTCACACACACACACACACACACACACACACACTACATGCCTACATACACAACTACCTAGATTAAACATGTTACACAGTCCTTGAAGTGAGTTCCTAACAGATTCCCAGACACCTGGCAAAAGCTGCTCCCTGACTCTAGCCACATCGGTCACTCAGATCATTCCCTAAATCTCTCTCTTCATCCCACCATTTGGATCAAGTACATACTTTCAAATTTGTAGACAAGTGTGGTGGTTTCCCAGAAAGCTGCCTCCCAGGACGTGTCTTCAGATCTCCCGGGCGTAGTTACTGCCCGAGCAGGGAGGAGCCTCAGGTATGCATGGAAGAACAGGAAGTCGGGATTAATTATAGGTCAGTGTAGCTGGGCATTTGAATAACGAATAAAATGGCATTTCCCTTTCAGGTGGTTGTTCCGGACAAATTGTATCAGGCTGATATTTCATTCTACTTGGTCAGATTTTTTTTTTAAGTGTGAGAATTTGTATTTTGACTTACAGAGTTAAAATTTTGTCTTTGGGGGAAAAAAAAGATGTTTTTATTATGTTATGGTGAAAGTATTCCCTTTGTGATAATACTTAGAACTCCTTCCTTTATGTGGAAGTGTAGCATCACAGAGTGCTTCCACGCTGTGTGTCCTAGAGGTTTAGTGATATCACAATATACAATGTGTAAAATGTGGTATTAGAAATAATATAAATTTGGCAAAAGGTAAAAAATAAGTGAGTAAATAAATGTTAATAATTAAAAAAAAACATACACGTGACCCCTCACCATACAGCAAAAGCATCTTTGAGTACTATGTGTTACTGAGGGAGGAGTGTGGAGTTGGGGAAAAAGGCTTTAGCATATGTTATCCATTTGTTGAAAGAAACTATAACATTCCTGTACCATAGCAAATAACATAGATGTGTCTGGGTATTTTAAAATGTTACTGATAATAACATCTGCATATGCTTGCTCTGCAGCAAAGGACTCCACAAAATATATGCAGCAACATTCATACACACACACACACACACACACACACACACACACACACTCTCGAGCATACACTCACATGCAAACCGCACATCTATATATACAACTACCTAAATTAAACATCTAACACAATCCTTAAAGCAAGTTCTTAACAGATTCTCAGGTGCATGGCAAAAGCTGATCCCCCTGATTCTAGCCACACAATGTTGGTACTTAGAACTGGCCTGAGGAGGCTAGCTTACATGTAAAGTAGAACATCTCTGGTCTTTGCTTCTGCTGCATCTCTCCTTGGTGTCTCAAGTCTGTGTGCATGATTAGAGCCCTTTCTTATGATCTTATCATTTTGATGAGCTCTGTGGTAGGGAAAATTTAAAAGCATCTTACTTCATACTAGATGAAAGTGGAAGGTAGCATGCTACCAGTAACTGCTGTCTCACTTATATGGCTTCGCTTAATTTCTTTGGCCAAACATGACCCTTGTGTCCCTAAGGCTTTGTATGTTCCATTGGTCCATTGTCTGTCTAGTTAACCAGGAGTTAAAATTGCTGGTCAGAACCCTGGAACCCACAGGTGGATGTTGTGGCTGAGCCTGTAATCCTAGCACTCCTGAGGCAGGATGGGATGTAGGGACAGGAGAAGAGGCCAGAGGAACTGTGCTTACTTGGCACAGTGGCAGAAAGAAGAGGGAGGGACAAAGGAAGGGAGAGGACTGATTCCTGCAAGTGTCCTCTAGACCTCTACAACATTCTATGGCACCTGAGAGCTTACACTCATACACTTACAAAAGACATAATTACATTAATTTTTAAAACTGTTAGGCCGATTTTGAAAGATCTAGAGCAGTGGTTCTCAACTTTTCAAATGCTGAGATCCTTTAACACAGTTCCTCATGGTATGGCGATGACAATCCCCCCCAACCATAAAATTATTTTTGTCACTATTATGAATTGTAATAAAATATCTGTGTTTTCTGATTGTCTTAGGTGACCCCTGTGAAAAGGTTGTTCAACCCCACCGGCCAAAGGGGTTGAGAGCCACAGGTTAAGAACCATTGATCTAGAAAATACCTCTGATTTTTAATAGCTAAAATTATTCCACATGTCCAAAGATGGAATGGTTCGGGATGTACTCTGAGTTCTCTTGTCACTGGAGAATTGAAGATGGGAGGTAACTGGCAGGAATATTGTAGTCAGCGTTCTAGATCTCAGGATAGTTGACTGAGAAACTATGCCAACCAGGACTGTACCTTATCATTTAGTAGATGGTTGACCGCTGAGACATGAGATGGGTAGGAAGCATCTAAAGTCTTTGTGTGCTAGATGCTAAGAAATATCACAGCCCTCTTAATTGTGACGTACCCCACACATTATCCTTACTTAAGATAAGTGCAGCAGATTCCTAGGGGCCTTTTAATGAGAAGTGTTTATTGGAGATATATTGGTTGTTGAATGAAGCTTACATTCAACACACACACACACACACACACACCCACACACACACACACACAGCATTATTTCCTTTTTTGTAAACAGATTATGTTGTGAAAATATATCTTTAAAAATGACTTCATAGTTTGTAATAAAAAGAAAACTAATACATAAATTCAGACATTAACATCTGACATCTAGACTCTCCTCCAATAACAAGGTTTCTGCATTTAATCATTTTTAATAGCAACTGCCTGTCCACTCCTGTTCCTGGGGACCCTATTTAACTTCATTTCATGGATCCTGAGCCTCTAACTTTTACAAATGCTTCTGTTAGGAAATCCCATGCTAAGTTCAAATCCAGTGAGGTGTGACTGAAGTTTCCAATGGCACACCTATGTACTAGAGAAACTCTTAAAGGGTTGTTGTTAGACTAGAGAATAATTCTTGAGAGTTATTTTTTTCTTATTTTGTGCCTGTGTTTTGATAGCTTTCTATTCTGCCCTTTACCCTTCTGCTGCTATCTTTTAGATTTCCCCCCTAATATGCTTCTCATATACATCAACCAAAGACAGTAGGACTGTCACTCGTAAATATGTCTGAGATATAAATGTGCTTTATCTCTAGAGAGGAAACTTGGTACAGTGTGTATGGGAAGCTGCCTGACCCTTACTTCCAGAGACAGCATGTGCACCTTATTCGCCTCTACCTGCCGATCCCAGGCACCATCTAGTCTCAGTGCTAAAAAGTCAAGAAGACTGAAGGCAAACCACTGGGAAAGTGCTCATAATAAGCGACCGCGGGTTGGTGTGAGCTTTTGAGTGCCTGTGGGAGGGTGCATGTGTGTGCAGAAGTGTGTGTACCTATTTGTGCAGGCCATAGGATAACTCTGGGTGTTGGTTCTTAGGAGCCTTTTATTTATTTATTTATTTGTTTGTTTGTTTGTTTTGCTTAGTTTTGCTTTTGAGAACATGTCTCTCATTAGCCCAGCACTCACCAATTAGGTAGGCTAGGTTTATAGTTTAGCTGGAAGCATCAGGGATGTTCCTGTCTCCTGTGCCTTAGTCACCATATCCCTGGTCTTCTTTGTTACTATCGTTTGTTTTGTTATTTTACATTTGTTTAATTATTTGTGTGTTTGATGTTCCTGAGTGCTTTGTCTGCATGTTTGCCTGCATACCAGAAGAGGGCCCATCAAATCCCATTAGAGATGCTTGTAAGTCCCCATGTCATTGCTGGGAATTGAACTGAGGACCTCTAGAGCAGAGCAACCAGTGCCCTTAACTGCTGAGCTGTTTCTCCGGCCCCCAACTTGTTTCATGTGTGTTGGAGCTCTTGTGGAGGTCAAAGGCCAGCTTGCAGGAATCGATTGCAAATTCTTCTGAAGAAGAGGCGAAGTGAGTACTTTTTGTAGGCTGGGTTGGCCTGAAAAGCCACTGCTTGCACCTTTGTGGCACTGAGATGCCAGGGTGAAGTGTAACACCTAGCTTGACCTCCCACTGCTCTAACTGGACTGAAGTCACCAAAGAGAGTGGCAGTGCTTCCTCCCTCCCCCTTCTTCCTAGGAAACATCATTATGTTTTCTGAGTGAATCAGAGCCAAAGCCCTTAATACCTCTAAAATTCTGGTGGGATTAGAAATTGTTCTGGCCAGTGACTAAAGAGTTAGCATTGAGCATTACAAAGAAAACGTTAAATCTGTTGCCAGGTCATTTACTGCAATGTTAAAAGCTGAAGAAATGAGTCTGCCCAACACGCTGGAGCCTAATAATGTAATTGTAGCTGGTGTGTGGAGGAGGTGATGGAAGAGCCTTCTTGCACAGCTCTTGAAGGGGTTTATTGATCCCTGCACAATAACTTTTCAGCGATTCGTATAACTGTCACTATAGAATCATTCCTAAGTCAGCAGATTGACTTCATTCTGAACCCTTTGCATTTTGCATCAATCTCCCAAATGCAATTAGCTAAGTTAAATCATGATCCGCCAAAGGCCTTCCCCACCCCTGTGCATAGTGGTTTTTCAAAATTTGGGTCATATGTTTAATGATTGGAAAGCCACTTGTAAGTACACTAGTATCATCAGAACATACAGGCTATATGTAATAAAAGAGATGAAAATTGTAGGGAGGTAGTAGGATGATGGCTCAGCTTGTAAAGATGCCTACTGCCAAGTCCGAGGACCTGGGTTTAATCTCTGGAACTCACAGAGTAGGAGAGACCCAACTTCTGTATTCAGGGCTCTGACTTCCACACCTGTGCTCTGGCCAGTATACACGAACCCACTCCCAACAAACGAATAAATGTCATCATTTTTAAAAAGCAAAGCACAAAGAGCTACTCAGAATATTCAGTGCTCCTTTCTGTAAAGAAGGCAATAAAGATAAATCATTGGACTTTGTAATATTGTAGTACATCTGTTTCTACTGTAGGTGGTGGCCAGAGGTGGGCATAGGTTTCTGTTGGGGAACTGAGTGACCCTACACCAGGAAAAAAAGCACATTTAAAGCATGTGCTCAGATTCCTTGAAAATTGCTGTTGGCTAACATGGATTTAGGGTCTGTGTATGCTCCTCATAAAAGAATACAGCAACTCTAAGAATGTGTGACATTTGATCTTCCAGTTTCATTTCTAGGAAGTAAGGTTTTGATACTCACAAGATGCAAAGACACAAAAGACAAACAATAATTTTAACTTTATAAACATACGGAGAGAGGGGGAGAGAGAGAGAGAGAGGGAGGAAGTGAGGGAGAGAAGGAGGGAGGAAAAGGAAAAGGGAGAGAGGGAGGGAGAAGGAGAAGGAGAGGAGGAGGGGGAGGGGAGGGGAAGGGAGGGAAAGAGAGAGAGGGAGAGAGAGAGAGAGGGAGGAAGGAAGGGAGAGAAGGATGGAGGAAAAGGAAAAGGGAGAGAGAGAGGGAGAAGGAGAGGGAGAGGAGAAGGGGGAGGGGAGGGGGAGGGAAGGAAAGAGAGAGAGAGAGGGAGAGAGAGACAGAGAGAGAGAGAGAGAGAGAGAGAGAGAGAGAGAGAGAGAGAGAGAGAGAGAGAGAGAGAGAGAGAGAGAGAGATTCTTGCATCAGGTGGGTTCCAGGGATTGAGCTCAGTTTATCAGCAAACACTTTAACAGGCTGAGCCTTTTCACTGCCCAAGAAACACACTTGTTAGACCAATTATATTCTTGTGATCTTGTTTTAAAGTTGTTTTTTGTAAGTTTGTATATGTGCATTATCTTCCTGAGTGTGTGTGTGTGTGTGTGTGTGTGTGTGTGTGTGTGTGTGAGTGTGAGTGAGTGTGCACTTGCCCCATCTCGATGTCCGAGCACTAGGACTGGAGACAGGCACTACTGCACCCAGCTTTGTGTGAGTTCTGGGGATTCAAACTCAGATCCCCACGCTTGCAAAGCAGGTACTTTCGTCACAGATCCTCCCCAGCCCCACTGTGGTCTCTCAAATCCACGTTTGTCTGTTCTCCTGTCCTAGGATAATGGGGATCAAAGGAGGTAATGGATTCTTATAATCTGATGTGAGCTTGATAAATTTTATGCAGCCATGCTACTACTTTTACAATAGCAAACGGAAGAGGTGTAGAAAACATATTCAGAAGGTACGTCTCTGACTTTGGAGGCATAAAAGCACTGATTTTCTGCATTATTACATGGAATGGTGTATTAATATATTTGTAATATTTCATTCTCCCCACAAAGCTTCACATTGCCACAAAAGGTATTGCATGCTTTCTGATCACATGGTAATAGTAAGAATTACACTGGACTCTGCAGAAAACAATACTGCGGCATATTACCCCCCCACCCCACACACGCACAATTTCATATACAACTGATGCAAAGAGTTCTTTTTTTTAATCCTGCTGCAGAATAGGTGCAAGATACCACACCATATTACAAACAAGGCCATGTAGAATGTGACACGTTAGAGTAGCATTCTCTTGTGTCCTTAATAACTAAGCAAAAACTTTGGCAAGTGTGCTTGACTCTGTATGAAGTCAGTGTCCCAGGAACAGGAAGCCTTTCAACCCAAAAGCTCTCAGAGAGCACAGAGGAATCTCACCTCCATCCTCCTGGCAGCCTGGAACCTTACCAATCTTGCTTGACACGGGGAGAAGCTAGTTATGCTGTGTAAACACTCAGCAACCACACCAACAAGCCACTTTCTAGTTCCTCTCTCACACGACCTTGAGGAACGCAAACCGCAGGCCAGAGCACAGAGGTGTCAGGGTTAGGGAGTCGTGGAATTCGGTGAGCTCATTTTAACAGGGCAATACTAATTTTCTTCACCATAACTCTATAAAAAATAAAGATACCAGCAGCAGCGTATGACAGGATACTCATGAATATGCATGGAGATATCCTGAAGGCAGATGCTTGGTACTGAACTATATTTATAACAGATTCAACAGTAAACAACATTACCTACCTGCAAAAAAGATTTCCCTACTCAGACTGATTAATAACTGGCCAGCCTCTTCCCTCCAGGCAAATAGTTTCTGTGTTTTCTTTTCTAAGGGCATTCCCTCATATTAATGTACTTGCAAAGACCCAAAGCACTTTCACCTCTGAGAGTATAGACGTCCCGGTCTTTCTCTACACCGAAAAGGTTCATTTGTGAAAATGACCCTCCTTTAGAGCACAGATTTCTAATTTTTTCAGTCTAAGTAGTAAGACAGCTGTTTCTAATGCATATGGGGAAATGTAAATGCTAAACTTGCTATGTCATGATGAACAGCTCTGATGAACAGCTCCGTGGCAGCTACTGGGAGCCGCTTGGCTTCCTCCTTTGTGAGAACAATCTAGGGAGCCCTAGAGAGCAGGAATGACTGAGGAAAAGAGCTTATGCAGTTGTTCCAGTGGCCACAGGGAGCTACTTCAGTGAGTTGATAAGAGAAGGCAGTCAATGATGTGGCCTTGGTCTACAGCATAGATTCATAGGTTAATAGATTAATATCAATAGATAGGAAAAGGCTATCAGTTTTTCAGAGCAAATGCATGTACATCCCTATTTTCTTTTTCTATCCTTTCTTCCTACCTCTATCCTCTCTCTCTCTCTCTCTCTCCCTCTCTCTCTCTCTCTCTCTCTGTCTCCCCCCCCCCCCTTTTTGGAGACAGGGTCTCATGTAGCCCAGGCTGGCCTCAGACATAGTTAAAGGCTATCTCATCCTTCTTCTCCACCTCCTGAGTGCTGAGATTACAGGTGTGCACCACTGTCTCCAGTGTTAAGACAGTGCTTTGCGCATGCCAGGCCTACACTCTATCAATCTAATTGTGTTACCCCTCCAAGAGTTGTCTCCCTTGAGGCATGCACTGTAATCAAATGGTTAACAAGAAAGGGCCTAAATAAAAACCTGTCTAGGACAGTCATATTTCTGAGGGCATGGTACCTGTCATCCTCCGAACAAGAGATCATGTTACATGTAGACTGATTCCCAGCAGTCTCAGAAAAACCATTTTCTGTAAATGTTTTTTTTTTAATAATTTTCTTTAAAATTTTTTTAAATAATTAATCCTGATCTCTTTTACAAAAGCTATATGAATAAGAAAAATACATTGGACTATGAGAAATGAGTCACCGTTTCTTATGCATTTTGTATTTTGATTAAATACAATCAGACAGATCTTTTAATGATTTAAACTAGCTTGATCCTTATAAAATGTTAAGAGAAAATATTTTAATTCTAATATTTATACATCTTTAATGATTAATACAGTACCTTTGAGACTGTTAGAATTCGGAGGAGAGATAATACTATCTTTGGATTGATGGATTTTCAATTTTGTTTTTGGTTTTTTTCCTTCCCAAATGGTTTTGGTTAAGTTTTGGTTTCAAGAACTTAACTTGTCTATGGTTTCACGACGCCTACGCAAAAGCACTGGCTTTAGGTACTACCAAAATACGTGCCTTAAAGTTGTTGGTAGTTTTGAGGGCTGGAATCAGGATTTGGAGAAGCAATCAATATTTTAAAAACTGCATTCTCACCCGAAAAACAGAAAGGTTCTGTGTCGTGACGCGCTAATTCTTGGCGATAAGACTTAGAGAGCTATCATGCTTATCTCCTAACACTTCATACCACAAGACTTCTGGGTTGAGGTGCTATTTATTTCAAGGCTGGGAGAAAAAGGCTGTTCCTATAATTATCGCTTGGAGCCATGCAATGTAATTTGATGCCACTGATATGGGGAAGCCGGAGGCCACAAGCCTGTGCTGGCAGCGTGCCACATCTGCATTCATTCCTGGATGTGTCCTGCCTACCAACTTCACAAGCGATACCTGGAGACTACTTAAGTCTATTTCATTGTAGTGTGTAGATTCATTTTGGAGAGAGGAATGCTTCAGGGGTGGGTGGCAAAGTTGTAAATAGGGACTGTTAGCTCCAAAATTACAGAGCTCAGCGCACTCCACACGCTTGTCAAGGCTTGGCAAGGAAGCCTGGGGCTTGTCCCAGTCTAACGCTGGAATCCTGCTGTGCTTGCTGAAGACCTCTAGGTCATATACACAGGCACCCAAGGGGCTTCACTGCCAATATTCTACTTGGTGGGTTCTGACTTAGAATGCTTAACCCCTACCTTGGATGGTGCTACTCAAAGGAGAATCTTGGGGTTGAGATGAAAGGGGGGCCGGGTGGGCAGACACGGTAACCAATGGGAGCTCTGGGCCCTTCTCTGTGGGCAACTGAGCTGACCTGCACACAAGTGGAAACTGGAGGGCCTACATCTGGTGAGGTGAGGCAACACGTTGCCGTCCCTTGAACAGCAGCCAGTAGACCACTTTGTCACCTGGGGATAAAGTTGGCTTCTTGCCCATTTCTTCTTAAAACAGCAAATAACACACAAGGCTCAACATCCCTGTGAGGCCGTCTCCTAGCTTTTAATAATTCCGTGTATTTATTTATTGCTGTTTCCCTCTCCCAGGAGCTAACTAAAAGCATTTTCCATATGTTACTTCAATAATCCTCATTACCGCCCCTTGCCCGGGCTGGTGAGTGAATGGTGCTAATGGGGTCAGCCCTCAGCTTCCCACAAGTGCCCTGTTGGCACAGCTAACCATATTCAATTATTTTAGGGAGCCGCTAAGATCACAGAGAACACCACCACCACAATAACAAGACTAACGACAGCATCTACTGTCTACCAAGGGCTTACTCTGTGTCACCCATTTTCAAAGTATGTGGATGTGAGTGAATCCAACCCTCCCCAAGATCTAAGAAAGAAGGATTATTTACAAACATTTTAAAGAAGAGAGCCAAGGAAATCCAGTGATAACATGAGGTCGCACAGGGTGGCGAACAGATGACTCTACCTACTGGTAGAGTCTAAGAGACAGTTCTTGCCCACGAGACAATAGTGTCTCCCTAAAGGTGATAATTGAGGGTGCATGACTTGAGTCACGGATCCATCCTCATATCTGTGTATGAAGAGCAAATGGCTGAGTGAGAGGAACACAACTACCATTTGAAAGGTGAAGCTAGTTATTCAGGCTAAGTGCTATGCTATACACCATAGTGTATAGTAGGTGCTAGGACAGTAGGTGCTAGCCTACCCAGTCTTTGTGATAACACTTGGATGTAGACTATTGCCACCTCATTTTCTAGATGGGGATATTGAGGGTCTGAAAGGTTAAGTAATTTTGATGTTGACATTTCAAAGTAGAAAGGGAATCTACTTCTCATGCGCATGCAAACCAGATGGCACTCCACTTTATTGAAAGAAACTATGTAGATTTTTTTTTTTTTTTTTTTTAAAAAGAAACAAACAAGTCTGGAAGCCAAAGCAGTAAACTGTGCTATCAAGAGCAATGGACTCCACGTGTTTCGGGTTTCCATTTCTGTGTCCTTTTTTACTTACAATGGCCACATGGCTTTTTGGCCCTGTTCACTTACCATAGTCAGATAGAAACCAAGTGAGGCCTTTGGGCCATGGGGGCAATGCTGAAATATTGGTAAGGGCACCAAGTTGCCAGTGAACTTACTGACTGCAGGATTCAAGTCTATAACCCTTGTAAACCCTTGGGACAAAGTCAGTGCTCCACAAATACTTCAAAAGATAATAGTGTTTAAAGAGCACTTGCCTGATATTTGAAGTCTATGGGACTATTGGGAAACTACTGCCCTCTCTGGAGACACTAAATGGTTTTGAGAGAATGACACCCAGGAAGCAAAGGCTCTGGCATCAGGCAAGTCTAGGTTGAGACACTAGTTCTGTTATTTCCTCCTATATGAGCTTGGGAAAGTTAGATGTTCTGCTTCCCTTAGCTTCAGTCCTTAACCAGGAAAAGGGGATGATAAGTACTTCTATTGCAGGATTAGTAAACAAAGAAGGAATTAAGTGTGAGGAAGCACCCTGTCATAGCACTGGCATACAGGTTAACCAACATTGGAGGAGAGAAAAGTCATCAAGAGAAAAATCTGTGCTTCTTCTTCCAAGGTTTTGCTGGACTCCTGAGAGCTGCTCATGGGACCTCAACAGTGGGAGATCTCTGATGCTTCAGGTAGCGTTCTGGGGCCTGTTCTCCTGACAGGGTTCACTGGCAAAGGAGACTTTTGCTTTTCCAGCGGGTAACATTTCAGAGTGCGTTGTCAGGACACATTGGGTATCTTGATGTGTGACTTGGTGTCTGTGTGTGCTCGTAATAACAAGGGAAGTCACACAGGACCTACTGTGCTCCTCACATTATACTAAACAGCAGAAAGACCTTAGAGCAGGTCATCTTGGTGAGTTGGCTACAATAACTGTTAACACTGTTAGGCCAGTTAAGAGAGGCAAGTTCTCTGTAGCTTAATAGCAAAACCAAAAGAAAGAAAGAAACCCTTATTGCTTCCTGTATATTATCCTCAAGTCAGACAATGCAATCTGGATAGGAATTCCACCCGAAAAGCAAATTCTTCCACTGTGGTTAGCAAGCCAGCCTCTTTGTTTCTTTTCGTGCAACTTGACCTAATTACAAATAGGGTATAGAATCTCCCCGTCATGACCTGAGATCTTCCAATAAGTCATTTAACATTAGTATTGTTCTATAGCCCTTCAAGTTACAACATAATAGGTAAGTTTCTTTAAAAACAATAACAACAACAAAAAGACAAAATAAAATCACTTGCACGCACACATACACACACCTTAAAGTTTTGTAAATTAACATTACTCTAAGGTTCTGAGGCTAATCTGCATGGGGGCTCAAAACACCCCTTTCTCTCTAGTCTCCAGCACTTTGTTTTCTTCTCCAAAAGCTCTCACATCTGCTAAAAGGACAACGAGGCACACACACGTCTGACAGCCTCTCAGGACACTTATGCTTGGAAATTTCTTTTCCGGGTGTCACAAGATAACAGAGACCAAGGTGAGAGGGAAACACTTGGCCGTGGTATTTGCCGTCAAAGTTTATTTTTGTTTCCTGTCCAACAACCACAATCTAGATGTTTCGGATGAAGAACAGGAAGCGTCAAGTATGCTGTAAAAAGACGCCCCACACTTGGAAAAGGAATGCAAAAGGGAGCAATGATGGAGCCTGTCAACACAAACGGGGAGTTCAAATGTGTTTCCATGTAAATTTCCAACCATGCTGGTAGTTTTGAGCTCAGATAATTTCTTTTCTTCCAGACTTAACCTGCTTTTCGGTGAAACACTGCTAAATGAATCTGGCCTAACACATCTTCCTTGTTGTACCTGGATGACCCAACTTTCTCTGGCCGATAGTGGATTTCTGTCGGTATTTATAATTCATGGAGCACTCATTTCTAGGTGCCTTAAGAGCATCACAGAAAACCATCTTAGGTATGTACTGTACCAGTAAGGAGATAAGAAAGCACAGCTTGTGGGAAGAAGTCAGTACAGTCTCTGGTACTGAAGCAGGTACCTAAGTATGCCTACAGCCCAGGCTTCCTTTAGTATATGAAAACACCTGCATTGTAAAGAAAAATGTGTTTTCATCTTAGCTAAGTGGATTGAGGGACTGGCTATCAAGTTTTCTTCAGCACACATTGTAAGTGATGCTAAGGTTGGTGTGCTGGCTGGTTTTATGTCAACGTGATCCAGGCTAGAATCATCTGTGAATAAGGGAGCCTCAATTGAGAAAATGCCTCCATAAGATTGCCTATAGGACATTTTCTTAATTAGTGATCTATATGGGAGGGTCCAGCTCACTGAGGGATCATCCCTGGGCTGGCGGTCCTGAGTTCTATAAGAAAGCAGGCTGAGTAATCCACGAGGAGCAAGCTAGTTAGCAGTGCTCCTCCATGACCTCTGCATCAATTCCTGCCGTCAGGTTCCTGGCATGTTTGGATTCCTGTCCTTTGGTGCTGAATAGTGTAGTGTAGTGTAGTGGAAGTGTAAGGAAAGTAAGCCCTTTCCTCCACAGCTTGCTTTGGCCGTGGTGTTTCCATATGGCATAGTTATCCTGAGTAGGACCGTGTTCATCACAGCCATGTTAACCCTTACTAGGACAGCATTTAATCGCAACAGTGGAAGCCTGACTAGGAGAGGGTGTGTGTGCAATTAAAGGGACACCAGTGCAAGACTTCTCAAAGCCACCAGACTGTCTCAGCATTCAGGATCAGGTCTTCTCTAAGGCACTGTTGAAAATGTATCCTAATTGGGAGCTGCAGAGGAGGACAGAATCAAGGGTCATTTATCTACAACCAAAATGGGACGCCAAGGCAGAAAACTGAAAAGTTGGTAAAACTCAAGAGTTAGGTCTGCCAGCACTTTAGACACTTGCCATGCAAGCATGTTGACCAGAGTCTAGATCTCCAGATGCTACATAAATGCTGGGTACCCTGAGCAAATCACTTGTAATTTCAAGATAGGAAGGTAGAGATGGGGGAATCTCTAGAGCAATCTGGCTAGCAACACTAGCCATTTTGGTGAGCTCCAGGTTGTCTGAGGGAAGCTAACTCAATGAAGAACACTGGCAGTGATTCTAACACCCACCTCTAGTTTTCATATGCATGCATACTCCTCTCTCTCTCTCTCTCTCTCTCTCTCTCTCTCTCTCTCTTTCTCTCTCTCTCTCTCTCTCAGGTACACCTGTGCCTGAAAACATGTGTACATGAACACATGCACCACCACACACGCAAATAGAAAAAGACAAATCCGAAGGAGCCAAAAGCATATTTGACTCAGAAAAGGAGAGGTGGCTGGCTCTGAGAGCCACAGCTGTGGATGCAGGGGAGCTGGGGAAGCCATCATAACTGTTTGGATTATGGGACTTGTTTTCTGCTCGACTGTAATATACAAAGTCAACTCTCTTGTATTTAGTGGGTCTGATCTGGAAAAGGGGTCCTTAAGTATGTCTACTGGCTCTTCTTCTAGACCTTCTAAATAACTTGATAAAAATGTAGATCCAGGCTGGGATAAGTAAGCTTGCTTGGAACAGCGCTTGCCTAAAATGTATGAAACATTGGGTCTGGTCCACAATACTACATAATCCTATCGTGGTAGTACATTCCTATAATGCACCTATCACTCTGGAAATGGAAGCAGGAGGATTAGAAGTTCAAGGTCATCTTTCACCACATAGAAACTTAGAGGCCAACCTGGGCTCAAGTGAAAAGCAAAAAGGCAACTCTCTAAAGGCTGGTTAAAGAATCTGCATTCATTACTTTTGCAAAAATAAAAATAGAATAAAATAAACTGTATATTTCAGAGTTCCACTCAGGCTAGTAAATTAGTTTGTCTTGAAGCCTTGGTCCTAGAATCTGAAATTTTGATAAGCACACTACTTGTTAGGTACTGGGATTGGGGTGGTGGTAATTGTTTTTTAACGTTCTAAGACTTTAAACAACTGTCACACAGGCACCATGAGGCATGTAATGATAGCACCCTAGTGTACTGTCCCTGTGTAGTCTTGGGAATCACTTTATTTCATTGAGCCTTGAACTCTTCACCTCAAACCTGGGGTCAGTGAATTTCTGTGTAAGAATTGTTGAAGATAATGAAGGTAAATACCATTTAAAATGATCCAAGTGTTTGTAATGATCACGTTTTTGGGCCAAAGTGGAATCTTGTAAACTTCTAAGACAGACCATCCGTGATTTTAAACTTACCTATGTTATAGCCTCTAACTATGAATTTCCTACATGGCTCTTTGGTGATCTATTATTCCAATCAGAATTTCTAACATCATTTGATAGTTAACTGGAGTACTCGGTGGTGGGAGATGGACCAACTTGCTGGATCCATGAGGGAGAAGAGCTGTGAGGGACTGGAAGTATTTGGGGTCTGCTTTCATTAGGGGTAAGTGGATATGCTGTGTGGAACAGTAGCTGGTGCTAAGAATGAAGAAATAAAAGAACCACGATTAGAGTCCCCAATGAGTTGATGAATTAGAGAAGAGCAAGAGACAAAGGAAAAAACAGCTCAGTAGGAAGAGTTCTGGATGATCCTGGAGGAAATGATCATTATCACAAACCCATAGGCAACGTCTCACCAAACGAGGATAATAAGCTGAAAATGAGCCTGTGAGGTCCAGCCAGTTCTTCAAACATGGTGGAGAGTGTTGGCTGCACCGACTGAAGCAGCTTGAAGGAACTGAGGGCCTTGTCACTCTAATATACCTTTATGGGCCTTCTTTGTCCAGGGCTGGACTTCACACTTTGAGAAGCATAGAGTCCTTGGACTTAGTTCAACAGATAGAAATAAAGATGACGAACATCCTGGAGAAGAACCACTCTGGGAAAGCAAAAGGAGCTGGGGTTATTTAACCTAAAGAGAGGAAAGCTACTGGGACTTGACTCTTCCATTCTAAGACCTAACACTGACAATCACCAGATGCTCTTGAGGAAAAAAGAGATGTGTAAGTCCAGCAGGAGGGTTTCATGTGAAGCAAAACAAAGTCTTTCTCATGAAAATCTGTCCTCTGAAGTTGCTCATGTGAAGAGAGAGAGAGAGAGAGAGAGAGAGAGAGAGAGAGAGAGAGAGAGAGAGAGAGAAGGACTTTTCCAAATGCTGATCAAATAAGTTGCATCATTACTTTTGCATGGTTGAAGCAAAATACCTGAGAGAAACAACTAATGAGAGGAAAGATTTCTTTTGACTCATGGTTTCAGTTCATCACACTGGGGAGGGAAGAGCAGAGCAGCTCAATTCCTTCTGTGGTAGTAGAACAAAGTTGGCTGCTCAGAAGATGGTAAACCATGAAATAAATGGCTTGGGGCTGTGACCAGGAGTAGATAAAACATTCAAAAGGACACTTCTAGGGATCTACTTCTGCCAGGTAGGCCTCACATCCTAAAGGTTCTTGGAGTCTTCAAAATAGTGCCACATGCTGGGGACCAAGCCCTCAAAATTCAGTCTGTAATGGACATTCTAGAGGCAAACTCTAACAGGATCAACATCAGACTAGAATATGAAGATCATGAAAAGCATTAGTAGGTGAATTCAGAAGCTGTCCCCAGGTCTAGGGCAGAGTTGTAGTTTTGGACTAGGCAGTCAGCTTTTCTGTAATTCCAGTTTTCTCATGTGTAAAATAAATATAACTGACCAGATGAATTCCATGTCCTCTCATGATTATGTAGATTCATACTCTGTGATATGGGAGAACAGTTCAATGGTTGTGGGTTAACATGCTAAAGTGTTCTGGCCACTGCAAAGAAAGTAAGAAATGTATGTGTTGAGAGATTTGGGCATTGATTAGAATATGCCATGCTATGACACCTGTTTGATGGGCTGATGTCATGAGAAGGCCAAACTGGAGAGAGCTACAAGGTCTTAGGGAGGAGCATCTGTCTTTGAGAGAAGGGTGAGAGAGATTGCAGGCCATTCCAGAGACAGGGGTGTGGGAAGCAGAAATAGAGGATGAGGGATACCAGGAAGCCACCTAGGAATGAGGACTGGGAAAGGAGGGACTGTAGGGGCATTCCAGGATACTCCAGGTATGAATGTTGGTATGGATGCAGAACTCACATGTTGAAAGTCTTACCGCCAAGATGACTACTAGGAAGAAGGAGCTCTTCAGATTAGCGCCCTTATGAAAGAAGGCCAAGGAATCTCTTTAGTCCTTCCTCTATGTGCAACTATAATGAGAAACACCAACTTATGAGCAGGAGACCAGGTTGTCACTCAACATCAGGTCTTCCTGAATCTTGGTCATGGAGTTCCCAACCTCAGCTGTGAGTGATAAATTTCTTTTGCCATCCAGTCCGGGACATTTTTGTCATAGCAACCTAACCAGGCCGAGACTGACTGAGATGATGCCTTAGTTAAAGGACTGAGCAGATGTTAATGAAAGCAGACCTTAGTTAATGGACTAAGCAGCCCCTATGATATGGTCCAGACGTAAAACAGATGAGGAGATCACTCCAGGGACTGTCACCTGTAACCAAAAGTGTCAGAGGCACTATTCCTGTAGGAAAAGGCATTCACTTCTTCATAGTCCTAAAGGTCTGAAAGCACTGAGCATTGAAGCTAGACAGTTGTTTTCCATTTGGGTTGGGAATGGAATCCCCAAACCCAAATAAAACAAGAAGAGATTATCAATGACCTTATAGCTTTAAGAAATGGCCTGAACCTGGACTCTTCCTAATAATGCAAACTAATTTTTAGGTAGCCCATTGACCATTATTCCAGGGCTAATTTCTAAGGAATATCAAACATTAATGTGAGCATAGTTAGCCCATTTCACAGGTGAGCAGTTTAGGCTTAGGGTACATACTGCTCACCTAAGCAAGTCAGAGAGTCATAATAGTTACTTACATCTGTCCCCAAAGTCATTTTCCTGCTCATAACATTCATTTCTTGGAAATGGAACAAGAAGAAGATAGACAAATGATTAATGTTTTGAAGATTATAGCTAAGATAGATAAGCAAGATAAGATTAACTCTGGTTGCTGGTCATTTTCTAACATGGTGGGTGGACTCTAACAGGCGGTTCTGGCTACTGAGAACAGTGTTGGGAGACAAGGAAGACATTTTAAAGTTCTCAGCTCCTGTGCTCAGAGGCAGCAGATTAAAGTGAAGTCCCTTCATATTCTCTCTGCACCACCTCTATCAGTACAAATCAACCAAGAACAAGTGGAGCACAGAGTACTGCCTGCCCCTCCCACCAGATAAAGAGGGCTGTATCTCTTTAAACAGAAACGTTCCCGTTGCTTTTTCAATCACCATTTCTTCCAGGAGCCTTTAGTAACTGTAAAGCTCCTAACTCTCCCTGTCTTGCAATTCCTTCCTACCCAGTAAGGTGTGTTAGTGATTCTTTTACTTTAGATCTTTACAATGTGTTAGTTATTACTATTACTATTGTTATTATTTAAGATAGGGTCTTATGTAGCCAAGACTTGCCTTGAATTCTCTATATAACTAAGGATGCCCTTGAATTTCTGATCTGTTATCCTCCACTTCCTAAGTGCTCAGACTATAGGTATGCCTGGTTTATGCAGTGCCAGCTATTGAATCTAGGGCTTTGAGAAAGTTTGGGAAACATTCTACCAACTTGTAGAGAGAATATCTTGCGTGTGTGAGGATGTGGCACCTGTCAATAATAAAGCTAATGGCCTATGGCTTAGGCAGGAAACAAGAGATGGAACATCCTGGAGGCAGAAGGGATTCTGGGATAGTGCCCAGTGTGACAGATTCAGCTGGGAAGAAGTGACTGAGTTCAGACTGGTGCTTGAGCACAGGTAACCAGTCATGTAGCAGAATGTAGATTAGAATAAATGGGTTATTTTAAGTCATGAGCTAGTCAGAGAAGAGCCTAGCTATATGGCCAAGATATTTGTAAATACAGTTTGAGTCTGAGTCTTATTTCTGGGAGTACAGGGCTGGGGGTTGGTATAAAACCACCTAACTTTAATATCAACAGAGCCACACCCTTAGCCCCTTGATGTTCACTTCTATTAAGGCAAGACCCAAACTTCAGAGAGTTCAGAGTTCCCCGAGAGCCCAGAGTTCCCACTGAGCACTGATGTGTCACTTTTTGTCATTCCTCACTGTGCTCTGTGTTCAGGAACTCACTTGGGCCAGGCTCCTTTCTGCACTTGGTTGTAGGAAAAAGGGCTTTATTTTTCCTTTCAAAATAGTCAACAGAGGCCTGCTGGAAGTGAGGAATATGACTAAGTGATTTCTTAAAATCCTTTCCAGCCAGTGATTCATCAGACACAGAATTTTAACTTGGACTGGTCTACTGGTATTCTGAGCCAAATGTCTTATTTTTGCAAATGAGGAGAGCGAGGTTCAGAGTTGTGGGGGCTGCCTGCTACAGTGGAAAGAATATGGGATTCGACGTTTACAAAGGTCTGAGTTTGAGACCAAATACCAACACCAACTTGCTGTGTGACCTTGAAAACATCAACAACCCCTGTATCTCACTCCAGTTTCCACAATAGTACAATGGCAATAACACCACTTCTCTGTTTGTGTTCTAGTGTCAGCTTCAGGACACTACATCTAAGAACAGGATAAAACATAGTTCAAACCTGCCCCATATGTTAAAATTTTAATGTAATTCTCCAAGGTTACTTGGTAGCAAACAAAACCAGCATCTTCAGTTCCAGCGTCACTTGATTTTCATCATCCAGTATGTCCCCTCAACTTTTTTCTTCCCAATTCTGTGGTTTTAAGAGTTCCCACGGAGGTAGAGAGATGACTCAGTGGTTAAGAGCACAGGCTGCTCTTCAAGAGGACCTGAGTTCAATTCCCAGCATCTACATAGCAGCTTTAACTGTCTGTAACTCCTGTTCCAGGGGATCTGACTCACTCACGCATACATGTAAAACACCAATGTACATAACATAAAAATTAAAAAAAATAGATTTTCCCACAAGCCACCCCATTATTCTAATCTCCACAATGCTTTCTTTCAAACTGTCTGATGCACATAGGCTCTACCTGTGGGACTCCAGATTGGCTTACACAGACCTCAGAGCAGCATCTCTTGTGACTTGTTAGAGACGTCTCAAGCAGCCTTCCATTATCTTATAGTGATGGCTCTCAGATGCCAAGCTCACGGCGGGCAGCAGACGACGGGGTCGTGTTCACAAGCGAGCTTTCTATGTAGCTTCACTTCTTCAACCAGATTCATAATATCAAGCTGGAACTTGAGAGTTGCCTTTTGATCAGCATTTAGTGGACTACCAGGTTATAGCACATACTTTGGATTAAAACAGGATGGATGCAAGCCGCAGAGTTAAGTAATCATAGATGTCCATGCTGGAGAGAGATTTGGGAAGTTGTTGGGTGGTGATAGCTGGTTGACTGTACCCATCTGTGGTAGTCTGCTGAGAAAGGGGTGGTAGATTGATCTCACAAATGAAACATGGGCCCAAGGGTTATGTGTTTCCAAAGACCACTAATGAGAAGAGGTCACTGGTCTCTGAGCTCATTCACCATTATTTGTGAGTTAGCAAAGATTATATGTTTCCTTTGGCTCCATTATTAATCACAGGGTATATGGAATCCTCAGGAGGTTGACCCAAATCATTTCTTCCACTTATCAAGTAACATGTACCTCCACAAAGACATTCTGTGACCTTCTGTTCAGCCTGGCCTTTGCTTCTTGTGTAACTGATTCTCTTCCAGGATTACTATTGGAGATTTATTCTTCCATTTATTGGGAAGAGTAGGACTGCTTCTTCAACAATGAGTCAAAGAGTGCAGCCATCAGATCCACATTCCCCTGTTTTCTTGAGCATGAAAAGGTTTCACAATTTCCAGAAATATGGGGAAGGTCAAGCTTACAATAAATAGGGAATATTGCCTTTTGCCATAAGCCATAAAGAAAGAAAAGAAAAATTGGGGGTGGGGGAGGGGCCATTGTGAGCCAGTTCAGTCAACAATTTCCATGTTAAAAAGAAGTTGAAGTTGGAGCCATGTGGTCTCCAAAGTAGTAAAATATATTTTTTTACCCTACACTTCATGTGCCCATAACCTTCCTTTTAAATCATCTCTAACCAGCCTCAAATCACTCTGACCGCAAATCATTTGGTGGCTTTGGTCTCCAGGCAATGGAATGTGCTGGAGCAGACGGGGAGTCGGGGAGTCAGTCGCTACCAAGTGAGCTCTAAGGGAGCTTCCACCCCACCTCCCCCCTAACCCCCCCACAGGCGCATGGACCCTAGCAAGAGCCTTGAAAGTTCCACACCGAGATAGCACATGACATCATAGCGCAATCATTCCAGAAACACACACACACACACACACACACACACACACACACAGGCACACATACAAAACTGCAAGGGTTGCAGAACAGCACCGCAATAAGACACAAACCACAGAAGGCTGATGGAGCCCAAGAACAGTTTTCCTTATGAAAACATTCACAAATACCACAGGCAGACTGGCAGAGGCAGGTTTAATTACATTTACAGAGACTCATTGTGTCCATCAGCACCGCCAGCTTCAGGGCTGACCAGCGAATGGGGAGGTCATCCACTGAGACTGTTCTGGGATGGGACAGCCAGGAGAGCCTGAAGTTATATGTCCAGGTGTTTCACTGAGTATGAGAGGAGTAAAGTGGACCGAACTGTAAAAACACTCCATTACCCTTAACAGGAATTCTAAGGGACCCAGAGTTTTGTAGTAACTTGTCTTTAAATGTATAACTGAGGAGTTAAGAGCAGCCCAAAGTGTGAGAAATCAATTATTCAATTCATGATTAATTTAAGAGACACCTAGCTAAGCTGTCCCAGACACAAACACAACTCTTGCGACTGCCATCTGCTGTCACACCAGAGGAGCCAGCCTTGGGTGCTACAAGTGCAACTGGATCTTTTGTTTGCATTTATTTATTTATTTATTTATTTATTTATTTATTTATTGGAGCTCTTCAAAGAGTTAAGTATACAGTCTTTGAAGGGATGGTGAATGCATGAGTGAGCGATCCAGCCTGTAGGCACTTCTGGGAAACAAAGTTTAACATACACTGGCAAAGTATGATTAAGGCTTGAGGGGGAAACATGTTCCAAATAAAAGTGCTATTTTAGCGTACCTAGCTATCATTTTACAGCAGTTGCTAAAGTGAGTGTTTTCAAGGAGGCTCTGCAGAACTTCTAGGGGACAAGAAGGGCATGCCTAAATGGCCTTAGAACTTTCTAATTTTAGCCCTAACAGAATCATCACTGCTGACTCTAGTCAGGGCAGATTTGTAGTGCCAGGGGCAGAGGACCCCGAAAAATTATGAAACAAACAAACAAGCTGCAAACGTAAACACTGAGTAATGCTCAAAGTAGGTCCTGTTTTTTAAGGGACCAGGACAAAAGAAGCACAGCAACTAGAGACGTGTGTGTCTACTAGTTATAACCTTCTTTGAGACATATTATTTTACATTCTGGTCGTGCGTGTGGCAACAATCTTTTCATCAGATACCCTAGGGATAACTGCTCATTTCAGCTGGTGTGCGTGTGGAGGGGCAGCCCAAATGCATGCTGGTCATATCTTTCTGTAAACTTTAAAACAATGGCAGGGAGAAAGGCAAGATTCTGGGTTACTGAAAATAATTCTTTAGCCATTATTCTGGCAGTTACAAACTAGGACTTTTTTAAAATTTATTTATTTAATTGCTGGGTTCAGCAGAGATTTCCCATGGATTGATCAGCAACAGAAATAAACACACATTTCGGTGAGCTCTACTTGGAAGTGTTAAAAAGGGTTACTGAAAGTCTGTTTTCATCCTGTGGTTAGGAATTCAATGAGCCTCGCTAGGATGGCAAGCTACATTCCAGTATCCTGATTCTGTCAATCATAAGAATATATATATATATACATATATATATATATATGTATATATATATGTATATATGTATGTATGTATGTGTGTGTGTATATATATATATATACACACACACATACATACATACATACTTAGGAGAACAGTTTCTTTCTCAGATGGTCCTCTTGGGCACCACACTCCATTCTTGCCCTTTATCAGTAGCCTACCACTAGCCGAGGTGAATTCAGAAACCCATCTGGCTTGTCAGGTGCCAGGCTCTTTATCTGGGCTTTTGATGGAAGTAGATTGTGGAAATCTGCATTTCCCTAAAAGAAATGCTGGTTGCTTCTAGAAGCGATCTTTTCCAGAATACGCCCCCCCTCCAGCCCCAATACTTGTAAAACATAACGAGTAATGGGAATGGGGGAAGGCCAGCTTTTCTGTTCTCAGTCTTTCCATGGTAGAAGAGTCATCAGGAATGTATTCTTCCCTATTGTATTCTGCCGGCCACTTGTTCCCTAGAACCACAGCCAACTGCATGCTAACTAATGAGAGAGGGACTCAGTCCAAAGGGCTTCCAAGAGAGAAAGGGAGCAGAGAAAGTAGCTTTAGATTTTGCTAGACAAAGGACTGCAATCGAGTGAGACCCAAGAAAACAAACAACTTTTAGGAGACTGAAGGACAGCGGTGGGGTGGGGGTGAGGGGGAAGGGTGAAAACCGCCCAGATTTTTCAAGAGAGAGAGAGAGAAAAAAAAAGCAACCTCAAACTTTCCCTGAGATAAAGTGTTTCCAGCTAGAACTCATTCAGCTCGCTGAGTAGCTCAGGCTGTCAGAAGGGGCTTGCGTTGTCAAAGTTTCCTTCTAGTTCAGCCAGGGATGGAGCGGATGATAAATTAGACGAAAATCCAACCCAACGTGCTCCAGGGGTGTGCAGAGGAAGAAAGTAGCATTTTTTAAAAATGGGGGTGGGGGTGGACAAAGAGGGCAGAGATGTAACCTCACGCCCTTCTCCCCTCCCCCACATAGCTCTAACAAGGGAGAAGTCTGGCAGAATAGAACCCTCTGCCCGCGCCTCCGGAGGGCCGTGCGCCGCGAGCTCTGTATCTGTAGAACGCGGCCACTTACCAACTGGGCACCAAATACGCTCTGCACGCCCCGCCGAAGAAGCTCTTCTGGGCTCTTTCGGATCCTGCCTGTTGTCCGAGTGCGACTTGAGGGCTTGAGATCGCGGGTGCGGGAGAATGCACAGGCAGCGGAGCCGCCTAGCGCGGGGCTCCCGGCAGCCTGCGGTGGAGAGGAGGTCGTGGGTCCGGGTCCCGCCACCACCGGAGCCAGGCAGCTGGACTGCAGCCGCGCGCGCGAGTGCACCGCGTCTGCAGAGGGGCGCGTGTGCGCCGAGTGTGCGCGAGTGAGCGAGAGGAAGAGAGAGAGAGAGAGAGGGAGAGAGGTAGAAAAGGATCTGGGGCTGCTGGGGAGGGGGAGAGGGCGAGGGTGTGTCCTGGGCAGGAATGTTGCTAATGTCCAGAAATAACGCCCCTCTCTCCTGCCCTGCTTACACGTCCGAAGGCTTTTGTTTGACCTGGGTGGGTGAATCACAATCACGCACCCCTGAAGTGACAAGGTAGTCCCAGCCACAAGCAAATTCCAAAGTAAGCCACCAACCAGGTCAGCTTCAGCATGAAGCCTTTCCTAGACACCTCTACTCATTTCACAAAGGCAGAGTCTCTCTGCACACCTGGGCCTTGGTAACTAGGCAACAGGAACTCCCATCTTCACCTCCCTTATATTCCATGAGAGGGTGTCTTTCCGCGACCCCGTGAGTGTCCCTCTGTCTAAATGAAATCTTTCTTGCAAGTCTATACATTAGTCCCCATGTCACACAGGGAAACCTTAGGAAAGAGAATTCGGAGAATAAAACTGGTCTTTGTTCTTTTTTTTTGAACAAGTCTGCCATTAATCAAGACTTTTCCTCAGCATCCAAGCTGCGATTCACTGAGAGTAAGTTCCCTGGCTGGCTTCTCCTGCAGTTCTTCCTCACTGCATCATGTCACAGTGACTCAGGCACTACAAGGATGGATATAACTGAGAAACAATAGGAAAACCCACACCAACCACTTAAGAAAACCCTCCTGCTCGCCAGTCATCATCTCCCTGGCAGACTGGACTTAACACACTGGAGGAGCTGACCTCACCACATACTGCGTTTCGAATCTTCCCATTCCAGAATTAGCCTGCCTGAGACACAGACATCCAGGATTGGATTTAGAAATTTGAAGAAGAAACTCACGAGGGACCAATAAAACTATTAACTCAAGCAGAGTCCATAAAATGTCAAAGGCATGACAGGTTCTTGAAGTCAATTAGAAACCTTATCAGAACATGTGCTCCAAAAATAGAGGCATCCTGAGAGGTCCAACCAGAGATAGCAAGAGACATGTTTGGAAGCAAACACGTGGTGAGAGTGTGGTCCATCTCCAGTTCGCATTTATTATCCAAAGGAAGTGATGGCTCATGAAATATTGGGGCTTTTTTCCCTTATTAAAAATTCTCCTTCCTTTGGGAATCCTTGTCAAGTTCATAAGGTCGAGGTTGCTTTTCAATTGGAAGATATTCTGAGCTTGGCAAGTTCAGTCCCTTCTTGTGTATCTTTTTACTTTGTCTCTATACCTGAGCTCTATTTCCTGGGTTACTGAGTAGCTGTTGTTCCTCCAAAAGGTAGCAAGGGAATCTGGGAACTCTGGAGTTTCTCTGGCTTCTTCCTCAGCTCCAGGAGGGGGTGGGTAGAAGCCTCTTTCTTCTGCTAATCAGAATGGCAATTTGATGATGAAAGGCCTAGGCAAAAACAAAAGGGACTTGGCACGTGGTCACCCTAAGCAGAGAAACTCCAGCAGCCCAGGGGTCCATGCTTGCTGAAAAGGTGAACATTTTAGACTTTGGAAATGCAGTTGCAGTCAGAGATGGGGACCTTTTGTATGAGTGTGGGTGAGAACAAAGGTTGGATGGAATCTGTTGTTCCCCATTTCCTGTATCTAAGGCGCTACCCTGTGGGTACAGCTCTTAGGTGCCCAATGTTCATGGAAGCTCTGCCTTTTATCTCTATAATCAGCCATCTGCTTAAACTCCAGATGGGAACCTTGCTACTGCTACACATTCCACAGTTCCCTACATCAGGAGAGGGAGTGTGACTAATGGCTCAGTGTGTGGCCCATGGCACACCCAGGACTGGCTAGAAGGGTGGTGAGCTTGTTGAAAATGCAAATTCCTGAGCTCTCCTCACTACTGTTAAAATTTTTGTCTGGGAATCATGACATCAGCTTCTTCTTACAAAAAAAAGAAGAAAAAAGAAAGAAAGAAAGAAAGAAAGAAGGAAGGAAAGGAAGAAAGGAAGAAACGGATAGCAGGGTATGGTAGAGCACACTGTTAATCCTAGGAGGCAGAGGCAGGAAGATCTCTGTGAGTTCAAAGCAGCCTGTTCAACTAGTGAGTTCTAGGACCACCAGAACTACAGAGGGACCCTGTCTCAAAAGACTAAAAAGAATTAATATTGGAATAAGCAATAATTCACATAATTTATTTATTTATTTATTATTAGATATTGTCTTTATTTACATGTCATATGATTTCTCCTTTTCCAGTTTCCCCTCCAAAAAGAAAAAAGAAAAACAAAAAACAAGAACAAACCCCTGTTGCCTCCCCTCCCCCAATTCACATAATTTAAATTACCACAAATGCACTACATTCTTATCTACATCCTTCCACAGAACAATGGTGGTATTAATTTTTCCTGTAGGCTTCCAGATTTCTTTAAGTACATGGATACCAGAAGTACATTCTGCTTTCTCTCTCTCTTTTTAAAAAATAATATATGCAGGACTGTAGCTACTCTTTCCTTTAGGTAAATTATTATATGCTTGAAATTGGCTCCCCCTCCCACCATGGCATCTGTAACTAGGAGAGAGGCATAAAGCTGACCCAAAACAATTGTCTCAGTGTTCTCTGCTATGATGAAACACCATGACCAAAGCAACTTGGGGAGGAAAGGGTTTATTCAGCTTATACTTCCATAGCACTGCTCATCATCAGAAGCCAGGCAGGAGCTCAACCACAGCAAGAACCTGAAGGCAAGAGCTGATGTAGAGGCCATGGAGAGGTGATGCTTACTGGTTTGTTCTCATGGTTTTCTCAGCCTGCTTTCTTATAGAACCCAGGCACACTGGCTCAGGGCTGGGATCTCCCACAATGGTCTAGGCCCTTCTTCCCTTAGCCACTGATTAACAAAATGCCCTACAGGTTTGCCTACAGTCAAATCTTATGGAGGTTTTTTTTTTTTTTTTTTCAATTGAGGTTCCCATCCCTCCAATGATTCTAGCCTGTGTCAAGTTGACATTAAAGTAGCCAGCAGAAACATACGTAAGAAAATGATATGTTATATCGAAGCATGATAGGAACAGCTGAGAAGAGTATAGCAAGGTCATGAGGAAGACTAGAGATGTGGGGGTGATGGTATAGGGTGACATGGTTAGGGTCTTTGGCTGAGAAAGTGACATTTGAACAAAGACTTGATGAAGGTGAGCTTTGGGATGAACGGTGAAGTGGGAGCCAGCTGCTGCAGAGGCCTGAGTGTAGCATGTGGAATGCATGTGAGGGACGGCAGAGAGGGGGCTTGAGGCAGAATGCCACCAGAAGTAGGACAGGCAGTGAGCCATCTGGACTGTCTAGGAACTGTGTAAGAAGAGTTGACCTTTTTTCTTTTAGTTTTTGGCCAGTGAATACGGATGCAGTAAGCCAGCATGTACGTATATGTTCAGAGGTTGATGTCTTCAGTCTTTCAATTGTTCGCTACCTTATATATCGAAGCTGAGTTCTCACCGGAACTCAGAGCTCAGGGATCAGCTAGCTAGTCTAGCCACTTCGTACTGGAGTTTCGGTATCTAACTCTAGAGCCCTTTGATTACAGGCTGGCTGTCATTTCCCCCTGCCTTACATTCATGCATGCTAGGGTCCGAATTCTGGACCTCATGGTCGAGTGGCAAGCATTTTACCTGGTAGGCTATCTTTGAAGCTCTTTCTTTGGCTTTTATTCTTAAAGCATTAGGTAGCTATTGGAGAGTCTTAAGGAAGGCGAGGCATTACACATGTGCATGCATGTGTGTGTGCATACACACAATGCCTAGAGAACATGCTTATGTTTAATGTTGAATATTCACTTATATAAATGCAGTACAATGTATTTAATAAAGATCCCAATGATAGACATCTGAGTTGTTTCCAAACATTAGACAATGTTTTCGACACCCATGAATGGTATTTACACTTGTGCAAGTAGATCAGTGGTACTGATTGCCACAAGTGGGATTACTACATTTTCCATTTTGGATTTTGATAGATGCAGCCAAATTGCCCTTCAGAGGGTGGAACCAATTTCCACTCCTGCTAGCAATATTCTAGCCGTATTCAAGAGCATTGTAGCCTTCCCAACAGAGTAAGCAATTAAACTTCTGGGCTCTGGCCAATCTGATAGGTGAAAAGTGATGTCTCAGGATAGTTCTGATTTGCATTTCTGATTTTTAATGACTCTGAGCAACTTTTCACATGCCTATCGTCCACTCAGCTTCCCCTGCAGTGGCCTAGTGATGCGTCATATGGCCATATGCTGCTGGAGTCTGACTTTTTCTTTACAATCTCTTAAAACTGCATGTTATTGAGGAGATCAGGACTCTGTTTTATGAGGCTCATTTGCCTGTTGTCTTTGGAGTTGGCAGACAGTATCCTGTGGTGGCTCTAATTTAGAACTCATCTAAAGTTGAATTTATCCATTAAAAAATCCTAGGAATGTCCTTCTTTGTCTATATTCTTGTGCACTCATTAGTTAATTAATCCTTTACATGTGTGGCGCCTGGGTATATGGGCTCTAGTATGGAGACCAAAGAACTTCTACTATGTAGGTTCTGGGAATGGAACTTGGGTCCTCATGCCATCAGATTTTGGGTGCAAAGATCCTTACATGCCAAGCTATCTCTCCAGTACTCATGTTTGTCTTTAACATTGACATATTTTAGTATTTGTGGCAGTTTAAGTGAAAATGGTCCCATAGGCTCATAGGGAGTGGTACTATTCCAAGGTATGTTCTTGTTAGAGTAGTTGTGGCCTTGTTGAATGTCATTGACGTTTTTGAGTTTTTGAGTTTTTGAGGGCTTTGAGGTTTCAGATGCTCAAGCCAGGCCCACTGTCACTCTCTCTTTCCACTGCCTGCCAGTGTGGATGTAGAACTCTCAGCTCCTTCTCCAGTACCATGTCTGCATGCATGCCACTATACTTCCCAACATGCTGACAATGGTCTAAATCTCTGAACTGTAAGCCAGTTTTCCTTTATATGAGTTGCTGTGGTCATGGCATCTCTTCAGAGCAGTAGACCACGGACTAAAACTGTGTATATTTCATCCTTGTTTAGTTTATAAATTTACTTACTCATTTATTGTGTGTATATGTGCCATGGTCCACACATAGAGGTCAAAGAACAATGACAGGGAGTCAGAACTCCCTTTCTGCCACATGGGTTCTGGGTGTTGACCTTGGGTCATCAGACCTTGTGGTACAAGTGCTTTTAACTGCTTAACTATTTCAATGGCCCACAAATGAAATTTTGATCATTCTTATTTTACTGCATTGTGACCAAAGAATGAAATTTCATCCAAACTTGAGCTCAGTAGTGGGACGCTTGTTGAGCATTGGAGAGGATCTGCATCTTAGCATGGAGAGGCCCTAGGTCTACACTCCAGAGCCACAAAGGAAATAAAATCAAATAAGGACAGAAAGAGAAAAGAAATAATGTATGTATCCTTTAAACTTTGCCATCTCTTCCTTTTGTGGATTAAAGGTATAGCCCATTCTGTATATGTTTCTTAGTCAGTTAAAAACTAGTGCTGTGTAGGATAAATTGAATAACGACTGTTCTATTATGTCATATGCATGAACTTGAAAGTTCAGTGATTTATCATGGACTGAAAGCTTCCTCTCATCTCTTCTGTAATTTTGGTTTTACAAGGTGACTGCTGTGTTATTTAATGAAAGTGTATTGACATTTGCTTCTCGTCATTCTGGGTTTTCCCATCGAGCTTGGCATCCCTTCTTCATCTAATTCTCAGCTGGCCTACATCCTACCTCTTTTGATGGTAGAGTCATAACTTGTTCTATTTCAGTGTCTTTGTCCAGCAAACCTTTTTTTCCTCTACACTGATGTGTTCTGCGTTGTTTTGCTCTAGCATTCTCTCTCTCTACTTGCCATTCAACAAGTGGACACAGATTTCTGCTTTGGCTCTTCAGAATAAGAGCTGCAGTTATATGGAGAAGAATGTTTATTGGTACATTCTGAAGCCCTAGCATACAGCTTGCTTACATGAATCCTAAAATATTATCTCACGAGAAAAAGTTGATGTATTTATGGTATTTTTTTTTCAGGATTTCTAATTACTAATTTCTAATAAAGTAAGTTTAAAAGCTACTTCCAGGGGTAGGTGACAAGTTGCTTTCTGTACCAGGTGAAGGCAAGAGTTTGGATCCCCTGTACCCATGTAAATTCTGGGCATGTGTGGAGGCCTACCTGTAATCCCCAGAACAAGCTGTCTAGCTAGGCGAGCTTGTGTGCTCTGGGTAAATTTAGAGACCCTTGAATGGAGAGTAATTGAGGAATATGCTCAATATCAACTTCTAGCCTCCACCCAGGCACACATATGTACATGTGCACACATGTGCACACATACACATAAGCATGCACAACACACACACATACACATACCACAATAACAACATGTAACTTTGCAATGGTTGTTTTGATGAGGATACATTTAATTTGAGCTCTCTGATCCTTCTAGCATTCTGATCCTGCTGGTCTGGGGGACAGCTGTTCCCACTGAACAGCTGGGTAGACTGAGGGAAACTTGAAAATATGTGTTTCTGCATTATCTTTGTATGAATAGACAAAGAACTTAATTTTTTGTTATACTATAAAGAAGCCTTGATGTGAAGAAAAATGTTTTCTAAGGCTCAAAGGACAGTGTATCAAATAAGTGAGCAAACACACAACAAGCTCAGCTTTCCTCAGAAAATGCTAGCATTGCTGAAACACTGGATGCTTGATCTAAGGAGGTCACAGAAGCTCTTCTCTGTAGAAACTTCAAAAATAAAGAGACCTCTTTGGATAGCCTGACTGTGGTCCTGCCCCATGGCAGGGATGTCTACATAACCTCCGGTGTCCCCTTCCTCCAACTATGCAAAAAGAACATGTCAGGGCATCAGAGTATGATCCATCAAGAGATTGGTATCAGTGGCTTTGAGATTCAGAAGCACAGAGTAGTTATGTAACAGGATGCTACTTGATGGAGAAACTTAAGCATAGACCAAATTACAGCTAATAACGCTAGCTCTCTCTGTGGCCTAGAGACTAGAAGATCATAATCAACTTCCTGCTGCTTCCAGTTAAAAGAAACATAAGAGGAGTTCCCATGTGTCTTTTTTGCTGGGCTGAAAGAAGTAAAACAAAACAAAAGAGAAAAACAGGAAAATACATGGAAATATCTCACATGGAGATGCTTCTTTCAGGTCATATTTTTCTTCTACATTGAAATCCTCAGGTTGTCTTGAAACTCAACATCTGAATCATGCCTGGTAGTGGGTCTGGGAAAGACTGGAATTCTGAACATTCTTCAAGGGTTCATAAAAAAAAAAAATCCCAAAATGATGGACAAATGCCTATGTTGTAGTCATGGAAAGAGAAGCCCCCCTCGTGATTTGAGATTGAGTTTGTTCATTTTTTATTTATAGTTTCGTCACTTAAGGAATGTAGAATTTGGCATCCAGAAAAGGATAGGGAAGGAAGGAAAGAAAGAATGGAGAGCAGATTGTGTGAGAGTGTGTGTGTGTGTGTGTGTGTGTGTGTGTAAGTATGTGTGTATTTGTGTGTGTGTTTGTATGTGTGTTTATGTGTGTGTTTGTCTAATCCTAGACTCGGTGGGGGTGAGGGACAGGGAGAGTTTTTGCTATATCATCATAATCATTATCATTATTTGTTTAGTTCATTTACTTTTGAAGCAGAATCTCCTTTGGGTCTCCAGTACTGTAGAGTAGCGGCAAGAATTTTCTGCTTCCCTTGCTAGCAGCTCCATCTGTTTACAATGAAAGCTTGGCTTCCACTTTTTGGCACAAATAAAAACCCTAGGGTGCCCATATAAGTCAAACAGATGAAGCATGTGTTCCCAGACCTGAAGCATCACCCTTTCCTGGAGGCCCAGGACGTTCATGATAGATTTACATAGCATCTCATCCTCCATAAATCTAGGAGGGAGCTTCTGGGAAGCAAGGGAGGGTCACAGGTCACTGGACTTCACAGCCTGAGCAGTTCATCTGCCACCTAATGGAGTGATGGAACCCTGGGGGTCACACTTGCCAAGAGAGAGGTTGGTAAATGGCAATTGAGCCATGTAGTAAAAATTCCTTTCACCGCTTGTCATGGGATTCTTAAGCATTTGGGAGAGGGATTTACACATCAAAACAAGGAAATATGGAAATATGGTCTTTGCATAATTGCTAAAATTGGGCCCAAATTCCAGATAGAAAGGCATGTTTCCATAAACAACATAGCATAAAGTAAGTAAACACTGCAAAAGTTTTCAGTACCAACTATCAAGGCTGGGCTGGGCTGGGGGTAGAAGGAGAAAGCAGCTGAGAATGGGAGCTTAGCATCCTCTTTTCTCACCCCTGCTTGGGTGAGGTCCTTGCTCTCAGCTAGAGATCCATACCTAAAGGTTGGCAACATTCTCTCTCTCCCTAGAAGTAAACCTCAGATCTGTAAGACATGGCAACCGGGAACAAGCTGCACACCCTAAAAGGATTTTGTTTCATACAATATTTCATGTAGGCCACTTGGGCTGTTTATTGAGCCTGTCTCCTTCAAGGTTCTCTGGCAGAAATCTCTACTTACTTTTTAGAGGGTAATCAATGGCCAGGGACAAGAAAAATGAAAGCAAACCATATAGGCTTAAAGCAGTTGAAGAATTGGGTGTGCAACTGCTAGTATGAAATTGTGGTTGCACACATCAGGATCAAATGGGCATATATGAAATTCCCTGGTATTCCGGAACAGACCCAGAGGACCAGGGCTGGGTCAAGGGATCTGTACTTTGATCAAATACTCTAAGATCTTTGATGAAAACAGTCTGTGATGTTTAATCTCGACTGTTGTCAAGATTTCGGCTCCCCATGGAAACATGCCTACTGGTGTGACTATGAGAATGTTTCAAGAAAAGCTTAGCTGGGGAGGAAAGATCCACTTGGATGTGGGCAGCAACATCCAATAGGCTAGGATTCTGAATCAGATAAAACTGAGAAAGTTGAGAGGCACTCCAACATTCATTTCTCTTTCTGTTCTCAGATAGATTATGTACTGTGACCAGCTGCCTTACATTCCTGCCGCTGTGCCTTCCCCACTATGATGGACTGTACCCTGATACTATGAGCAAAATAAGCCCTGGCTTCCTTAAATAGCTTTGCCACGTATTTTGTCACAGAAATGAGAAAAGTAATTCATACATAAACTTGAAAGCCTACTTTGAGAATTGCTACTCTAGAATATTCTATTGCCTCATTTAAAAAGAGTTGTGAGGGAAAGCACATGTTCTTACCACCCCACCCATAGTTTTTGCACACAGTGTTCTATCCACACATTTAGGTCTTAATTTCAAAGCTAGGATCTTCTCTTGACAAATATGCAAGTGATAGGCTGTGCAAAAAAGTGCCACAAACTAGTTGTGACACAAGAAGTTCTTCAGTAAGCCTTGCTTGAACCAACCTCCACATGAGACCGAGATCTCAGCATGGCAAAACATTATATTCTATTATTTTTATTTAGTTTTTTGACCAAGTAATATCATTAGAACATCTTTCCAGTTGGGTTTTGTTTGTTTTGTTTTTTCTTTTCACTATCAGACAGTGTGTGTGTGTTGTGTGTGTGTGTGTGTGTGTGTGTGTGTGTGTGTGTGTGTGTGAATGCAGGTATGTAGCTTTTATGGTACACAGTAGAAGACAACTTTGGGTATCCATACTTGCTGTCCCCTTTCTTTGAGATAGGTAGGGTCTCTATTTCTTTTCCATTGTGTACACCAGGCTAGCTGGTTCATAACCTTCTGGGGATACTTCTAGCTTCATTTCCCCCTTCTTCATTGGTGCTCTAAGGCTATAGATGCTCAAGCTACATGCTCATCTGCTTACATGAGTCCTGGTCCTCAAACATGTGTGACAAGCACATTTGCGTATAGAGCTATTCCCCTCCCCACACCAAGGATAGTGTTGTTGTTTTTAGCGTATCACATTTCAGTTATTTTCTCACTGTTTTAACAAACACCTGTCAGAAACAATGTAAGACAGGAAAGTATTAGGTTACCTCATAGTTATAGATACGGTCCATCATAGTGGGAATGGTGTGCGACAGGGTTCTCTAGGCTGGCTTGTTCAAATACTGGCAGATCAGAAAGTCGAGAGTAGATCCAGCTAGGCTGGGCTATAACCTTCAAAGGTCAGTGCCTACTGTTACAGATGAATATTTATTGAAAATCTGATCTACCAATTTAGCATTTTCTACCAACTTGGGAACAGATCTTCACAGGTTGCACAGTCCTTGTGTAGGTGCTACCCTTGTGAGGGCCTTAGCAGTAGCCTTTGTTGTTTTAGATGCTTGGCTAGTCCCTTTTGCTTCCTCAACACCCCTGATAGCCTGATAGCTTGATGGCTTTTCTAACTTCTGGTTTCTGGTTCCTTTTGGCTATGGTATCAAGAGGAGATGTACCAGTGATGCCTGCTGGAATTTGATTGCTTGTTGGATTATTTTCTTTTGAATTTCTTATGATTGTATTTATTGTATGCTTTTCTCTGTAGAGTATGGTCTAGTTTTATCTGCTGAGGACTTCTCTTGGTAAAGAAAGCAGACTTGCATTTCGTTCTAAGAAATGGAAAACCTTTCCATGGGTCCTGGTGTAATGCTGCAGGTGTGTGTGTTGGGGTAGATCTTGGAGCCACTGAAACTGCCCCATCTTCACTTTCATGGTGAGGGGGCAGCTGGATAGAGGAAAGATGGCAAAGAGTAGCACACCTCCCCCCCCAACCCCCGACCTTTGATCAGCTATGCATCTCCTGTTAAAGATTCCACAGCCTCACAAAACAGTGCCAAAGGCTGGGGACCAAGACATGAGCCTGAGGGGGACATTCCGGAGTCAAACCGTAACATGCCATTAAAGCAAAAAATGAAACAAATATCATTAATCAAGTCTGTTGACTACATTGTTAGCATGGAGCCAGGGTGGTTTGTGGCATTTGGTTCCTTTGCTCTGGTCCATGTCAGCACGTTGTGTGCTGATCTTAAACATTTGAGCTCTGGGTTGAGAACATGAGTGGATGGATTTACATAGTTTCATCACGCCTACTGGAAAGGCCTTAAGCAACATAGTCTACTGTCTTCGGTTAGGAGAACCATGTTTCTCATTATGGGGAATCATGGTTCTGTTTAAGATTAAGTTTAGTGACAGTTAAGTTTGGTGGTTTAGGAGGCTAGAAGGCTAGACTTGAAGTAGACCCAGTTCTTGCAAGTTGTTCTTTCTAACTAATACCCCTTCCTCCTCCTCCACCAGTTTTATCCTTGGGCTGTTAGGAGCCAGATATCTCCAGGGGTTCTGATGAAAGATTCTCCACACAGTGTGAAGAACAGTTCATCCCATCTCCACTGATACAACAGCCCTCCCTAAGCCACTAGACTTTACAACCCAGACAGCAGAAAAGCCCCCTGACTGGTTTTCTCCAGAGCAGCACCTTAATGTACAGACTGGATTAGGTCATGTCCCACTCTAAAATGACTAAGTGGCTGCCAGTTGCAATTAGATTAAGCGTTAGAGTCATTGAAATATCAAACAAGAAAGACATGTATGATTTGTCCTCTGCTTACCCCTCCAACTCCCTTCCCGTCAGCCAGCAGGGTTTCTTTCAACTCCTCATTCAGAGCAACCCTTTTCCTTTTCAGGCTCTTTGTAACTCTTTATATCTATCCTTAAAATCTCTGTCCTTTTTTCAGTGCCCTTGGACAGTTTCCTTCCATTTTGAGACTATGATTCTTCACCTAATGACTCTTCACCTTGTCTCTTTGTGTAATGTGCTCCCTTTGCTGATGGGGATAGGATTATGTCCATATCTATAGCTCAGTGCCTTGTATATATCTGGCACATAGTAGATGCTCAAAAACAAAGGCCCATATGCTTTGGGTGGACATCTATATCCTTAAAAGCTGCTCCTAGCATACTGACCATTCAGGTCTGTTGGATGTTGAATAAAAGGATGACTAGTCTTGCCTTCTGGAAACCTGTCCATGAATGAAGGAAAATATCTAACTGGAAAACAAATGCTCAGTGGGATTTAGAACAACCTATCAGATGGCACAAACGATGGGTTAAGCAGGAAAGGAAGCTCATGAATAAATAAACACATTCATTGTGGCTAGTATTTTCTTTGGAAGACAAGACTCATTCTTGGGGCTTTGCAGAGGTGACAGGTGGCATTTTTGACCTCTGATGTCATCTAAGAGCTTCAAACTGGAATGGAATGTGGCTGACCCCCCCCCCCCAATACCATGCATAGCCACTATATTTAGAAGGGATTTAACATTTATTCCTAATATCTGAATAGACTGGCCTTGCTATACTCTATTTTTGTGTACACTGAAAGGGTTGAGACTAAGTCTGAAACTGAAAGACAATCAAGATGCTTTGTTGTGTTTTTGTGTCTTGTTATCTATAAAAGAATGTACCTCGTGACCTTGGAAAGAGAGTAACTGGTAAGTTTCTGTCCTTGGAGTCTCCTAAAAGTAGGAAGTAATAGGTACAGAGCAGAAGTGCTTGAAGATCTCCTGCTGTCTGCAGGGATGTAGTGTGGAGTCTGAATAAGTACCAAGAACCACGCCATCCTTCACTGTTTCCAAAGCCTGTAGACAACGCATTTCAGCCACTTGTCCCAGCTGCAGCCGGTAAGATCCCCATTCTACAGACAAGGAAACCAGCCCCTGGACTATACTTACGTGAGATCACCGGGCAATAAAGCAAGCAGAGTTTCTTGGACTGTAACGATCCACCCCACCACACAACTTCCCATCCTTTCCCTTGCACAACTTCATTTGTATTGTGTTTACTTATTCCTTAAGAAAAATACAGAACCTTGATTCTGATTTCTGTGCAAAGCAATAGCAGGAATTTCAAAATGCCATATAAGCCTCCCTCCTCGGCCCCCTACCAGACAGTCAGAAGAAAATCAGGTAACAGAGCAGCTGGAGAAAACATTACAATCACACTTTCTGATGCTTCTTATTTCCAGAAGTAATAATTACAAAAGCTGTCATTTACTGAGGGAAATTATTAATAATGGACTCCACACTGTACATACTATAGTATATAATAGCAACCTTATAAGGGGGTTCTGTAAGTGTTCCCACTTTGCAGAGCACTTTGGTTTGAAGGACTTGAGAAAGTTTTTGAACATCCCATGAAAGTTGTTACACCTGAACTTAGGGTCTCAAGAATTACCTGGGAAACATTCTAAAAAAATTATATTTTGTACTTTTAGAGTTCTCATTCCTAAGAGCCACAGTTGGGGGGTGGGGGTTGACTGAGACACAGCTTACTTCTCCTTTGTAATTAAGGATTTAATGCAAGAAAATAGTCTTTTAATTCAGTGAACTATGCTCTTCCGCATGAATTTTCTTATAGTTTTAGAATTTAGAGTCCATTGTGTAAAATTTCCTAGGTTTTTTTTTTTTTTTTTTTTTTTTTTT
>NW_022196905.1:201206269-201258956 GCF_008632895.1 Mastomys coucha
TTTTGCGGGGGGGGGGTGGTGCTTAAGACATGAAACGTGAGAAGAGCTTGGGCATCTGGGAATGTACATGCAACCAGACAGAGGAAAAGACAAGAGTGGGAGCATGCACTGAAGGCAGGATCTTTGAGTGCAGATTCTTGTCTTATGTATTAGACAGTATCTCCTGTAGTCCAAGCTGATTTCAGACTTGCTATGTCGCTATAGATGCCTTAGACTTCTGGTCCCTCTGCCTCCAGTTCCTCAGTGCTGAGAGTATAGGCACACACTATTAGTCCTAATTTATGCAGCACTAAAGATCACATTCAAAGCTTTAGGTTTGCCCAGGCAAGCAAACTACCAATTGAGCTACTTCCCAAGTCCCCGAGTATGGCTTCTTTTTGTCACAGAATTAAAGTTGACTTCTTGAAATACAACCCAGTTTAAACTCAAAGCCACAAGGAATATGTATGGATGGGGTAAAAAAAAAATGTTGTAGCAGTCTTGAAAATGAAAGCCAAGAACAAAGATGGAGGTGGGGGAGAGGGTAGGAAAGAGAAAGAGGGAGAGGATAGGGAGAGAGAGTCTCTCCCTTAATAGTCACGTCATAAATTGCTTTCTCCCACTAGCAACAAACTTTTTCATCCATAACATGAAGTGAAAGACCTCATAAATTGACTGTACATTCTTCTATGTTGACCACAAGGCAGCGATTATTTAAACCTGAAGGTTTCTGCATATGTGTTTTACTAAGGGTGTCACTGGTAGGATTCTGAAGAGTTGCCATTCAGTGCTTTTGTGACTGACACCTCAAAGATAGTACAGGAAGAGTCCCAAGTCCTCCTCAGGCTGGTAGTGCAGTTAACTGGCCTTTTAGACACAAGACGTCTTAGGGCTCTGCTCTGCGGACTAGCCCCATGCTGACCCATCAGTCAGTCTGCCATTTGGCAGAGCTGGCAAGGTGAGGGACACGTGCTTTTGATTATGGAAAGAGATTGAATATAAAAAGCAAAACTTAATCCAAGAAGGAATGTAAATCTCTTCTTCATGCCCTGTTGAAATGTAATGTCAGTACTTAAGAATTCCTTTTGCCACCAAATGGACTCGAGCCAGATCCCAGCTCTCAGCCCCCAAGCTCTGTTATTTTCCTTGTGAAGCTGTAAGGCAAAATGTCTTCATGATTACAAAAAGCATGTGTGGAGAGACGATAATGAAGATAAATCATTTTCCCTTCCCCGATACTCAAGCCCTTTGTGGTAAATGCCACATGTAGCTTTGGGGGGAGACAAAAACCAGTATGTATTTATTTATATAGTGTTTGTGACAGAGAGTGTGTGAACCTGAAGTATGAATATAATTTCCATCCTCTCTGCTCTTTATAGGTAGGAATGTTTTAAAGTAATGCTTTGTGAAAGTACCCCCCCCCCGGCCCCCCAACAATCCCCTCTCCCCAGCATCTTCCCCTGGAGATTATGGCAGAAGTATCCAAAAGATGCATTGCAAGGACTCCGAGCCAAGCCTGATAGATAGCAGTTCGTGTTCCTATTCTGTTCCTTTAATCATGGGCTCCTAATCAATCAGCCCCACCACGTCCACGCACCAGTGCTTATTGGCTCTGCTCCCCTCACATATGAGGAATCTAAAACCCAGAGTGTTTTAAATGCTTTGTTGCCAGTGTGGCTGCTGTTGCCCTTTACCCTTGTATTCAGTTATGGGCAATTCAGATGGCTCACTGACATGCCATTTTCCCACACAGAGCAAATGGGGTTTGATTTGGAGGGTGACGGAGGGAGGATCATGCAGTTTGGAAACAAGAGAAGCCTTTGTTACTATCATGTCATGGGACTTTGGCATCTCCTCTTTTCCTCCCAGCTCTAAGTTCTACTGTGGTTTCTTAAAATATTAAGAGTGAAAAATACACAGAACAGGGCTGCAACTGTATCTTAGTCCATGGACAGGCAGCAGCAGGAGCTTCTAGTGCAAACGCAAAGACGCAGTGAGACCGTTTCACAAACACTTGTAAAAGTGTCCACGATGCTTCCCGGAGTTTGCCACGAGAAGCCCATTTGTTGATCACTGCTTTATGATTTTCCAAAGCAGAGAGACGTATTTCAAACATGGATAATACACACATGAGCAATTTTCAGATAAGAGGAAATCTTTGGCAAAACACAGTCAGGGTCTTCTGCCCCCTTTTGTCTAGAGGGAGCAAATTGGGGCTTTTCCCGGGGCAGGACTGTTACAGCCATTAGATCTCCCATTAATACAGCATTATTAATATTTTTAAGATATGAGTCACATAGTTCTCATCATCTTTTAAAAAAACAGCAGTGCAGTTCATAACTTTTAAGATATTCCAAAGAAGACCAATGTGTACTGATATGATCGAAAAGAAGAGAAAGAAGGCAGGAACTAAGCCAAGCAGTAAAGAGACTCCGGATTCTTTTCCAGAGTTAAGGCGCCATCTGTAGAGACAGAGTTGCATATGATGGCCATTACTTATGACATTTCTTTATCAGAGGGAGGGAGGGAGGGAGAGAGGGAGGGAGAGAGAGGGGGGAAGGGAGGGAGAGAGAGAGGGAGGGAGGGAGAGAGAGAGGGAGGGAGGGAGAGAGAGAGAGAGAGAGAGAGAGATCGCAAATCTTCAGCCTTTAAATGAATTCCTAGCTCCTAACCAGAACGATAACAGTGTTAGGTTAAGGCAGTTGGATACATGTATAGCTCTCCAACTCATTTTTTTTTAACATGGTTGTTGGCATGACTTCGTGGTATCCATTATTATTTATTACCCATCATTATTTATTATTGTATACATATTACTTATGTGGTATCACTGGATCTTTTAAGACTGTCTTTGGATATGTACCAATGAATTAGTATAATCTACTTCTCTCACTTTTATCATTATGAGTGCTCATCTTCAAAGCCAGTATGATTGGGGTACACTCCAGGTCCTCAGAAAACTTGGGGTAATCCCAGCGACTCATTATTTCTAATTACCCTGTATCTGGAACTGTAGTGCTGAGCTCATTCCACCCAGTAGCCAAAGGAGGTAGGACTCATCTCTCTACCACTTTCTCCTCAAATAGAAATATGTGTATTTTACAACCTCATCCTTTCGGCCAATGCCTAAAACCTGCGTCTACTTCTGACATTGTTATCTGGAATACAGGATGCAGCATGATTACTGAGTGCAGACACACACCCAAAAGAGGAGGAAAAGATGAGGCAAATAGGCAACGATTAGGGCTGAGGATGGTATACAGAGCTGAGAGACTCTGAAAAGACTCACGGTCTATGTTTGCTGAATAAGCATGACTATGAAAATGCTGAAAAGCATGCTGAAAAGCATGGTACCCAATTTGGGACAGTCACTTCAGTAACACTCCTCTGTCACTGTTCATTGGGAACACTGAACTTGGATGGCCAATTCATTTGAGTTTGCCCAGAGCTTTCCTAGTTGCTATACCAACCATTTTTTCTCCATACACCCTCATGCCCAGCCTAACTACATGGTTGCCTATAAGGTACTAAGATCTCTACTTTCGACATACGGAAACAGATAAGCTGCATTTTTGAAGAATAGCATTCAAAACTTAGTTTTCCTCTCATGCTACCTCCCAGAATATTTTCACTTTTTCTACTTGTTCCTAAAGGAAGATGAGGAGGACAAGGCATCTGGGAGGTGGACTCAGCAGAACCACCACACGAGCAAGGTGATTTCTTAGGACGGAGACACAACAGGTCTGACCACAGTCAAGAGACACTCGAGAGAGAGATTTTTGAATTTTATGGTTTTACAGACACTGATCCTCAAGAAAGATTGGTTTTCCTTCTTCCCCCTCTTCCAGAGAAGATTCTCTGTGTTATCTGCTTTCAGAGTGCTGGCAGACTGTCAGGAAGCTCACACTACTCAGCACAAACGTGGGCCATTCCATTCTGTCCCCAAGAAGCCCTAAGGAAACCAGAGACATAGTTTTTAAAGGCAATTCTTAGTGACTGATATATCTCTGTTTCTCTAGGCTGGGTTGCCATGTTGAGATGTACTAGAAAGCAGGTGCATATTGATCTCATTGAGTTTACTTTACATTGAGGGAACAGATATATTAGATTTTGGACCCAAAGAATAATACCCAGCTATACATTGGGTAAAGTCAGTAGGCCACAACATATCCAAGAAATACTTTGATTAGTGTATATCTGTGGAGTTGGGGCCTGTTTGACATAGGCCTGTCATGGCTATTGGAGGGTCAACCTCAAATCAGGAGAAAAAGTGGAGACTTCTCTAAAACCAGGATTACTACTGTGGGAGAACTCACGTTCTGTTGGGGCAGATAGATCATAAAAATCCTTGTAGGGAAATGATGGCCAATAATTTCTTTAGTGAGAGGGAGCTGGAAAGATGATTTCTAAATATGAAGGCATACATAAACTCAGATTTCAAGAGCACCTTAGGTCTTACAACTAGATCTCTTTGGGGAAGTTGGCAAAAGGTTGAATATATTCATGCTTGTGTATCTAACTGCATTCATAGAGATCACAGCCTGTGAGTGCTTGCAGTAACAGAAAGAAGCAAGCAATCTTGAAGATTTACTGGGGAAGGCTATATAAACTAATCCAAACTACAAGAGTCCACTTGGAGTATCATGGATTAAAATGGTGCTAGACATGCAGAACCTCAAAATGGATAGATATTAGGAATTAAATTTGACCCTCAGAATTTGTTGTTAGAGCTTGGTCATAGACTAAGACTTCAAAGACCTTTGTTTTAGTGATCCATAAACCGAAAGTCTTGTAAAATGTACGTCTTGTACATCTGTCAAATGGAAACATCGACGGGATCTTGTGTTGAGGGGTTTTATCTAAGAGTTTTATTGTTATATCAACACATAACAAGGAGGCGGAGTGTTACAAACTCTGTATTTGAGCTACAGGAACTCTGGTGTCTGTCCACCTGGCAAGGTGTGATAGAATTCAGCTCAGAAGACCTCAGGCAATCAATTCAGGGCAGTGGGGAGTGATTTACAGCAGAACCTTGCAAGCTTAGGTGTCACAGCCAAGAGGTGGGCTGGCTGGCTGTGGATTTGATTGTTGGTGGAGGTTGTTAGGAGAGAAAGAGTACAGCCTTTAACTGTATCAACTCTCAGAACACAGAGGCAAATGTCACTTCACAGACTTCAGAGAGGAAAAAAAAATGTACTCAGTTTGCTGATGGTCAGGCCAGTCCAGCAAGGACCTGGTCACTGAGGACCAACAGTCCAGTTAGAGTTCCTGGCACATAGGATTAGGCCCTGAGGTTCTTTAAGCTAGTCAGTTGTTCCAACCAGGAACCAAACTCTCCATATAAGTATGTCGGAGAGGCAGATTTGACAATAAACCTGGAAATGAGCAAGATTTTGAAAACTGGAGTTTTATACAGCCTTGTGTGTTATGGCAACAAAGGTCTCCCTGGGCCCTTTGATTAAAAGGATGCCATTCACACATGATCTTATCTTCATGACCAAGAACCTGACAAAATTGGCCTCCACTCCTGAATCCATTTGTACATGGATCCCTGAAACATTGCTTTGAAAGATCAACTGATGAGCAAACACCAGCATCATCTCCGGAAGGCCAGGCTTCTTATTACAGGAAAGCCCAAGCCTCTGTGGGCTCAAGTCACATTAAATCACGCTGCTTCTTATTCACAGGTGGACATAGTTTTGGCTCAGATACAATTTGATCTTAGGTGCAGAGGCTGATTGGAGGAAGTCTGAATCCTGCTGCTAAGTGTTTTAACTTCACCATAATTCTAGATTCCCCAGTGCAATGGAGAGAAACAATCCATGTTCCTTGGAGAGGCTTCTACTCAGGAGGAGACAGGAAGGAAATGGGGGAGGGCTGCCGGACACAGCCTGGACAAAAGCTTCAGGTGCCCCTGTGCAGTGATGTTCCTCTTTGTGTGAAAAAAAAAAAAAAACCAACAACAAAAAAAAACAACCCCCCACCAAAACCCCCCCAAAACAAAAAACAAACAAACAAAAAACCTCTAATGATTTCAGTAAGACAAAACTTGGTGGGACAAAAATAGTTATAGATTTTCTTTGTCTTCTAACATCCCACAGTTGTTCAACCTATAAGGATAATAGTGGAGTAAATAAATGAAAGACATGACACATGGTAAGAGAATTTGTATAAGTTGGAGCTATTGACAAAACAAACAAAGGAAAAAAATCAAAATAAAACAACTAGCTCTAGATATGAGGGAAGAATTAAAACAACTGAGGGTTGGAAAAAGGGAGTAGAGAAATACCTGAAGTAAGAATTTCTAAACTTAAAGAACATTTGATGTCACTTATAAGAGATAATTCTTAGATGTTAAAAAAAAAACAAAACAAACAGTGTGTAGAGGATTGGTCTGGTGCTGCTCTGTATTCAAATGCTAAATACTGTATACTCCAAGATGAGCAGATACCAGCTTTTGTCCTGTAAACTCCTGCTTCCTGAGTTATCCCTAATTGGTTAATAAAGTTGCCTGTGGCCTGGGCAGGGCAGAAGAAAGTGGGCAGAAAGAAGGTTCCCAGGCTTGGGATCTCAGGGACCTGGCAGAGAGAGGAGGAGAGAGAGAAGGAAAAAAGTTGTCATGGGATAGGAGGACTGTGAGCTCATGGCCATGAGGAGACACCTGTTGGAGAAAGATCGGACCAGGAAGCACATGACAAGTGATATCTCGGGGGGGGGGGTTATTGACCACCGGGAAGTAGACAAACTAGCATGGAAGGTTGATATTTACCCAACTCAAATGCTTTAAGGCTTATTATAAATATAAATCCTTTCCTGTCTTTTATTTGAGAACTAAATGTTCTAAGGTGGGGTAGAAAGTCCTGAATAATATTTACTCCAATGGCAGTACTTACATTTTCATATTCAGGGACTTTGGAGAGAGCATCATCTAGCACTGGTTATGTACATTCAGCCTTCTAAAGGCTGACACTGTCGTATACCATGAAAGCTCCAATAATCCCGAAGAGTCAAAAAGCCATCTTGAGATGCAGACGTAGTGTCTATAAATAAGTAGTAAGCTTGCTGTGGGCATGCTTATGTGCCTTTCCAAGACTGAAGACCTTTCAGTTATAAAGCAAGCAGAGTCAGCTCTCTGCACCCTTAAATCTCATATGGCCAGATCCAACCAACTGAAGACCAAACATATTCGAAAAGTGATTCTGTCTCTACTGAATATATTGCAGATCCTTTTTCTTGTCACAGTTCCCTAAGTACTATAGTAAACCAGCAATTTACACAGCATTTATATTGTGTTCGGGTCTTTAAGAAATCTATAGGGTGATTACTTAGTCACCCATATAGCCTGTACGATGAGCTGTAAATGCTCAAGGATACCTGTGAATGTGGCCCAACACGTATATAAATGTCAAAGGTTCAGATAGTCTTGTAAGTATTCAACATTTATGTGTAAGTTCTATGCAAATTCTACATTTTATATCTGAGACTTGAGTATATGTAGTTTTTGCATCTGTAGGGTTTCCTGGGACCAGTCCCCATAGTTACTCACAGTGGTAGCCTGTATTTTCATTCCTGAGGATCTCTGTCCAGACCATGTATTATAGTTTTATAAGTTGCCTAGACTACTCTCCCAAAGGTCAGGGTCCAGTTGATTGTCTGTTTCTTGTAGCCAAATTAAAACAACGACAACAACCACATCAACAACAAACTCAATATTCGTAGGTAGTTAACCTTACAGAAGAATAAATGACCACGTGATTTCAACCTATGTATCACTTGGTTCTTAATTACCAGAGCTCTGGTAATTAACTCTTGATTTTCTCTATTGTTAGGTGGACATACTAATTTTTACCAGCTTTACAGAGTTATCTTATTTAATGTGTCAAACATACAGATAATACACTCAGAGCCATGTCTAGCTCCTAGTGAATAAGATCCATTATCACTACCAGCGATGCTTCTCTGTGGCCTTGGCCTGCTCAGAACCTGCTGCAGTGGATTAGTCAGTTCTTACAGCAAGCAGCTTGGAGAGTGTCAGGTCCAACAAATTATGAGTCAGAACAATTACAGATAATCAAGGCTCCAGCCTCTATGTGTTTTGTGCTTTCCACATACTTCTGCCGTTGTTTATCTTTAAATAAACCTCATTAAATATGGTGGAAATAAAAGGGGAGACAGGCTGACTCCCCAAAGGGTAGGGAGGACACAACCAGCTCTCATCCTCCTGAGTTTATGTCCAGGGACACGACTTATGCTCTCTGTCTTCTGTTTTATGTCCTTGTACCATTAGGTTGTATTTTTCTCAGACTCCTGCAAACATCTGTCAAGTTTCTTCATTTAAACTCCTCATCCCCACCTCCCATGTCCTGCGCCTTTTGTTGAATATTAGGTACTTATCACAGGTTCGTTTAATACATCCATTTATGGTTGCTATGGCTTCTTCATTTACAATAAATTAGTTGGCAATCTGACCATTTTATTTCTTAAATCCTTAGGGATGTCAGAAGGCAGAATCTATGAGTGACCTCTAAGACCAGATATAAGACAAAATCAGGAAATGTCTTAGATAATAGAGGGTCCTAGATTTAGAATTTTAATGACTATGTAAAACACTCTTTTCATGCATTTAATTTCCTACATACTGTCAAATGCTATCCTAAAGTAGTATCAATCCCAATTACAATTAAAATTAACCTATGGGGTCTATCATTCTCCACGGGAGTATGTAAAATACTGAGCTGCTTAAAAATTGAATGTTGGAGTCCCGAGTTCAGTCTTTAGTATTTCCTTCTCCAAACTGAGTGATACAATTCACATAAAGTTGTTATAATAATAATAATCATTTTAAAAGAAAAGACCATTTTAAAACATTTTCACATTTCTTGCTAAAGGCATACAGAGCTGAGGGTGTATTTCAGTGATGGTGTGGTTGCCCAGCATGCTTAAGGACCTAGGTCCTATCCACAGAGCTGAGGGTGTATTTCAGTGATGGTGTGGTTGCCCAGCATGCTTAAGGACCTAGGTCCTATCCACAGCACTACTACTCTAGGTCCTATCCCCACTACTTAGGGAACTGTGACAGTTCTATCCAAACAAAACAAAACAAAATAAAAAACCAAAACCCGAAAGCCCCCAAACAGCAATAGAAACAATAAATGAAAAAATTCCTATCCCAAACCACAACAATAGTATAAATTAAAATGATGATACATTTCTATTTTTACCTTTCATAATGGCAAAGATAAAAATCACTAATATTTCCCCTTATAACCAAACATAATAAAGAAATATTATCAGTTAGGGGTAGGAAGTTAATATATCATATGGAAGGTACATTGAGCAATGGATACAGAAATTAGTATGTATGTGATTCTTTAATTTAAAAAATAGGATTTTTTTCTAATAAAAACTCTATAAAATATATAAATGAGCATATTTGCCTGTGCCTAGCACAAAATCTGATTATTGAAATATGAATAGTGAAATCTTCTGATGATAGGCATTCATTTTTTTAAGACTATTCACTATGCTGTCTACATATTTTATGAGAAAAAAATCTTTTTCTTATTTACTGGGCAGCGGTAGTGATGGAGAAGTGATTGTAGTGAAACTAGAGGTCCCCTGTGGACCCAGAGGCCAATGTTCAGACAGCTGTCCTGAGCACACCCTAGGTCCAGAGTCCTTTGCCCAGTGTACGGGTCATTTCCCTGGATTCTACTGACTGACACTGGACATGGTCTCATATCCCTTGCATTCACATTGACCTGCCTTCTAGTGACATCTACAACAGATTCATTGTAACTGACTCCCTAGTGATCACTGTGGAGATATTTTTTTCATGACCTCCCTCACTTATTTATTAGAGACTACTTTCTCAGTCATGGATGTAAAAATAGCTTTTGATGCTTATTTAGCGTCATCTAGAAAATACACAGATTCCATTCTGAGCAGTTTATTTACTTGGTTAAGTATGGGTTACAGGAATGCTTGTGTGTGTGCATGTGTGTGTGTGTGTGTGTGTGTGTGTGTGTGTGTGTGTATGTGAGAGTGCCGGTCTGAGGCTTAGGGCTTACATTATTCTCTACAATTCCCTATCTTATTTTTTGAGACAGAGTCTCTCCCTTTACTTGCAGCTAGGGTGGTAGGCTCGTAGCCTTTAGGGATCTTCCTTTTTCTGCCTCCCCAGTGCTGGGATTATAGGCAGGGTTTCCCTGCTCTTGTTTTGTTTTTAATCATAGGTATAAGAGATCAAAACACAGATTGAGTGCCAGCCAAGCATTTTATCGAATGAACCATCTTCCTGGCTTTAGGCATACTTCATTTTTTAAAAAAAAATTCCATTAAGGCATTGTTCAGGAATCCAGGTTTGGAAAGCATCGCAATAGCTGAGGGCTTACATCTCGAAATGCCCGCAGGAGACAGAGCGGGCACTGTGGATGGCAGGGCATTCTTGAAACCTTAAAACCCACCATTTAACACACCTCTTCTAATAAGGCCATACCTCCTAAGCCTTCCCAAATAGTTTTGCCAACTCAGGACCATGTATTCAAACACATAAGTCTACAAGGGGTAACTCTCATTCAAACTACCACATCCACATGCCTTTTATTCCGACTCCTTTTTGAGAAAAGGTCTCGAAATGAAGTATTGCAGGAAATATTAAAAAAGAACCAGCATGTTCTCGTGCTTGTGCCTCTTCCCTGGCAGCCTGGCTGGCCATGCACCGGCTGCCAATCGCCAACCTGTTTTTATCGCATGGAGACTGACTCAGAGCTCCAAAATCTCTCCACGCAGCTTGCTAAGTTCCCACTGGCAGGTCCTCACTGCATCAGCCCTGTGCTTCAAATCCCCCATTGCCTTTGTGGTGCACCTCAGGCAAACCCATGCTTTTTTACCTTTCTCTCTTGACCCCAGACGAGCCCCTGAAGGAAAACACAATACAAACTAAGTTCAGAGATGACTACAGTAACTCAATCACTGGGCACAGCGACTAAAATTCTAATCTTGTAAGACTTATTAAAATCTAAATCCTCCGGTGGCGAATCCTAACAGATCTGCCATTGAAACCGGGAGACACTCATAGCTACATCTTGTCCTCACACTATCCCCATCCTAAAGGACTCTTTCTCTCACCTCCTCCCCTCTTCCCCTCTCCAACCCAGTAGTCTTGCCTACCCCTCCAGTGATTGGCTCCTTTATTCACTAGGGGATTGGTTCACACGAAGTCACCTGAGTACATGACTCATTCCTTGTAGAATGAGCCCCTCCCTGGAGAGCAGAATTAGCATCAAAATATAAGCAACAACACGGCTATACACAACAATGAAGCTCAAGCAGGTCTTGAACTGGCAGCTTTCCTCTTGCCTCCCCTCTTGAGTGTTGGGATTTAAAAGAGTGCTATCAATTCTCAGTTCTGCCTAGAGACTGCTCATTTAAGATTCATTGTATCACCCTCTTGCACCTGCTATGAACTGCAGGTATACTTACGTTAGAAACACATTTTTTGGTTTTTGTTTTTTTAAAAAAGAAATCTTCAGAGTACCCATGTTTAAACTAAGAACAAAGGGCAATTCACTTTGTGTGGTAGTTTTCTTTTTTCACTTAATCTGGTTGGTAGATGGTAGGTTTAATATCCTTTGGGGCATACAGTACCGTACTAAAGCTTGTCTTGGAGAAACAGCAGAAAATTCTGTCAGTGGAGAACGTTATTTTTCTTACCCTCTATTCACAACAGGGAACAGGATTGAGTCTTTCAGGTATTCTTTCAGAGTCTCATTTCCACTGTTGCCTGAGCCACCAAGAGCATTGACAGGAGCATGTCCTTAGGAAAGTCCTTTCTGGTCTCTGAGAGTAGGAATGCTCAGACAATGGGATTTCCCCCTTTGCTTTTAAACCACATGCATTATTAATATTCACATTAGTCAATATTCACAAAACAAATATTACTCATGCTGAAACTTAATAAGCTTGCACTCTATAATCTCCAATTTCTCTGTATGACTCTACCAAGCACTGAGAGTTATGTTTAGAGAGGTCCCATTTGCAGACCATTAGATTCATTGATGAGTTGGTCGGGTTAAATTTTCAGCCTTTGAGATTTTTTTTTCTGGGACCTCTCTGGGTATTGGGTATTACCTAAGGTACATTGACACTATTTGCGTGTTGAGCTTCCTTTCTTATTTGAAGTAAAAGTGAGAAAAACTGGAGATGGGAATGTAGTACACCCTGTCTCTAATGGCAGGGCTTGATGCAAAAGGTGATGTGACTCACGTCCTTGGTTGGTGCAGCACCACTCACTTCCTATCTGACCCTTCAGCTGCTATAGAATTTTCTGGGAATGCTGCTTTCTCCTCGTTCTTGGATTTCATAACAGCTCCCATAAACTAGGTTTTTAAGGGATCATTTTTGAAGTCATTTTCTGAAGGAGATATGATAAGGACCCTTTCCTATGAACTCAGGCTATGATGTATTTCTGGATATGGGAAGATTTTATATGAGTCCTTGAGAACTGCTGGAGACTAGTAAAGCACATGTCTAGACTATGGGATGTCTGTAATGAAAATAATAACTTTTTACTTTTGGGTTTTTGTTGTTGTTCTTGTTTAAAACCCCTTTTCCTAATCTTCTTTGACCACAGAACTCTTTTCTATCCTGTGAACATTTGGAGTAATGTGGAAAGTATGGACCATTTTAACTTTTAGCCTAGGCAGAGGCACTTAATTTAGTGATTGGTTGATTGTGATAGGGTCTCACATTATAGCCCATGCTGTCTTAAAACTCACTATGATACCTAGGTTGGCTTCAAATCCCCAATCCTCCTGTCTCAGTCTCCCAAGAGATAGGATTACAGTCATGGGCTAGCAAGCTCAGTCAAATCACTTACATTTTTAAACTGCTTCCTTTGTAAAGGAGGAATTATGCCTGTCCCCCCACCTTCCAAAAACATACTATAACCAGAGGGTTATATGAAAACCATAAAGGAATGAGCCAAGCAAAACACAAAAAACACAAGGAACTGAAAGCATTGTATTCAAGACATAGAAAAAATTCTGTTTTGTAACATAAGATATAGAAAAGGCTTCATTTTTTTGAGCCTAATATGTGAAAAAGCCTGGGTTTTCTTGTTGTTCATCTCAAAAAAAATTGTTTCCTGAAGTTTGCATGAGATGCATTAGAATATCATGACTAGGTTGTATGTTCATAATTATCTGCCTTCATTTTTCTATGAAGGACAGTCAGCTTTTCTTCTGAAAATCACTTGGGAGCAAATCAGCAGCCTAAAAAAGACTTTAGAGTATCAAGCTTACTATATAAAAGCCACTCGGGGTAAACAACAAAACTTTTTTTTTTCCTTGGGAAAATAAATCTTGGGACACTTTGGATTCTAGCTAGTGGGTCAAGAATGTTTAACTGGTCTGTTAAAATGTTGATAAACACTGTGAGTTTCCAGATGGCATTGGCTTATTCAGGATCATTCAAGGGTTTTCACAGTCAGTCCATAAATTAGAGATAAACACATACTTGATAGCAACAGATTTCTCTTTAGGGTGGCTAATCTGTGCCTGGGATGTGGTTGTATAACCTCAATGCATTGGTTGGGTATGCTATTCCCCAAAGTCGTCTTTCAAGAATCCTATCCTTTTGAAGTTCATAGATACTTACAGTCTCCCTCTTTGTCAAGATAATTTGTATTTCCTGCACCAAGTTTGAAAGAAACAATTTAGACATGGAGCACAGGAAAGCCATGTTGAAGGTAGCTGAGCCACATCACGGGACTCTGCCAAGCACTCAGCTCCACTTCTGCCCAATTTCCCTTCCCGTGTGACTTTATCTAGTTAGGGGAACATAGTTTAAGGTTCACAGCTTACAGAAAGCCTTTTGACTTCCCCTTTCTTTGGGTTTCTGAATACCTCAATTCTGGTCCATTGTGGTAGCTGTCACATTGGTGCTATTTATTAATTTACCCAGTTTGTCACTAGATTCTGAGGCCCTTGTCATATAAGTTTTATCTCTGTCTTTCTGTCTCTGTGTTTCCCTGTCTCTGTGTTTGTGTGTGTGTCCACATGTGCTTGTTTTTGCAGTGCTGGGGATTATATCCAAGCCCCTGTATATTTGCTAGGCACGTACCACTGGACATTGGCCTTTTCAGCTGGGGTCTTGTCAAGTAGCTCAGGGCCTTGAACTCCTATGTAACCCACACTTTCCTTGAACTACACATACACACACACACACACACACACACACACACACACACACACACATACACACACAAAGGCCAATACAGCCTTAGAACCTATGTCTTGACTGGTATTAATTTCTGGTAAGTTAGAGTTTTATGTTTAGATACTCAGTAAATGTTGAATGCCAAGTGACAGAATGGTCTTCATGGTGCTCACCTGACACCTGCAGAGTTATCTTTCCACAATATCTTCTACAACCTCCTATGGGAGTTTTATATTGAATTGCTGTGCATTCTATGTCTCTAGCTGCCAAGATGCAATACCTAAGGTTTGACTCTACTGTTAGTATTCTTATACTCAGTGTAGCTCACAAAAGGTGTGTAGCATCTACTGTGGATGTGGTGGCCCTACCCTGTCACACCCTCCTGTTGTGGTTAGACTCAGTGGATAGAGAGGACAAAGATTCAGACAGGTTGAGAAATACAGCCATTAGAAGGCAGAAGTTGTGCCACAGAGGGAAAAAAAAGGTGGGTGGAAATCAGACAAGAGCTGGGAAGACATACTAAACAGAAAGGAAGCCTTGATGAAAGTCTCTCTAACAGGGCTGTGGCTTTTGGATTTTTTAGAGCTACTGTTGGGCCCCAAAGGTCCTGCTGATTGATGCTTCTCCAAACTGAGTTGCTCAGTACATACATACATACATACATACATACATACATACATGCACACACACACACACATACATATATACCTACATATACACACAGATATACATATGTGTGTGTGTGTGTGGATGTATGTGCCTGTGTGTACACTCATGGAGGCCAGAGGAAGATATTAGTTGTCTTGCTCTGTCATTTCTGATCTTATTTCTTTGAAACATGGTTTCTTACTGATTCTAGAGCCATGCTGGTAGTTGGCTAGCACGTCCTGATGACCGTGCTATCTCTGATCTCAACAGCACTAGGATTGCAGGTGACTGCAGAGGTGTTCAGTTTTTTTATGTGGGTACCAGGGTCTGGACAACAGATGTTCTTATCCACTCAGTTGTTTCTCCTGGCTCCCTTAGCCATCTTCGCAATTTTTATCTTGAGGCAAGTTCTCCCTTAGTTGCTGGAATTGCCTTAAACTTATGATTCTCTGCCTTATCCTAAGTAGCTGGGCTTAGAGGCCTGCATGGCGAGGCCTAGCTTAACCATCTATTATTTGAGATACCCTGTGCATGTCAGATTATCAGACCAACATTTGTTTAGTTCCTATTTTTACCAGTCTGTATGCAGAGAGTTGAATCTGTTCATAGAGACAGTTTGATTTTGCTTTGTACACCTTGAATGAACCATGTACTCTAGAGAAAGCTTCTCAGTGTGGTCCCAAGTCAGAATGATGGGGTGTAGAGTAGTAGTAGAGGGGGCAGGAGAAGGGGTTGGCTTTTTCTAATATGCTATATTAGGGAAAGTTACAAATCATTGCTCTCTGACAACACACAAGTAGAGTTAATGGCCTAGAAACCTCTGGAGCAAAGGTGGCCAGTCACGTGTATGTGTGTGTGTGTGTGTGTGTGTGTGTGTGTGTGTGTGTGTGTGTGTTAGGGTGTGTGTGACAATGACTACATACATGCCCTAGCAGTCTACTCTAAAATGAGCTGCTGACTCTCTGGAGACCCAAGAAATGGCTTTTTCACTCTATATGTAATACAACGTGTCATGTAACGTGCCTGCAGAAACATTCAGCAGATCTTTGAAAACAAAAAGTTTGTTGAAAGACTAGGAATTTTGGACCCATGCTGTAACCAAGATTATTAAAACAAAACAAAAATCTCAAGACCAATCCAGACTTGCAGAAGAGAAAATATTGAGACACAAGGAAATAGTGATAAATCAGTGATTTCCTAACCTCCTTGCATCAGTAAGAAAGCTATGTTAAAGACAGCTCACAGGCAAGCCTGCACATTCACTTCTCCCCAGGCGAAGTAGATATTGCATCATTGAAATTGGGTCCTTCTATAGGATTACTTTTCTCTTTTGAAGGAAAACGTTCCTTCAAATACTCTAGAACACACCCATCCCTCTTTTGAGATGACTAGAAACTGCCTGGTCTTTCTAGAATAACTTGTAGGCCAGACTTTACCTGTGTTCTCCTTTTGATCACAATCTAACCTAACAGGGTTGTTTCTAGGCATGAAACCTGAAGCAGTTCTGATCATCTAGTGATCATTGGCAAGGTGCTATTCAAGAAAGCCTGATGAATTTTAGCTTTACTTTTGCCCTAAGTTACAAGCACAAGATTGACATTAGTACAGAGGAAGACAATCCAAACTGAAAGTGTTAGTGTTGACTGGCAAGCTGAGTTTTTCTACAAGAGACCCTCTTAATGTTTAAAAAAAAGCTAGGGTGAGGGAAAAAGAAAGAAAGAAATTTGGTGGAATAGCTTTGAACACACTGGCACAGGAGACAAGTTCCTGAATAGAGTGCCAATTATGCAGGCCCTAAGATCAACACTTAATAAGTGGGACCTCATGAAACTGAAAAGATTCAGTAAGGCCGTAAATAAGATGAAACTATAACTTACTGATTGGGAAAGGGTTTTCCCCAACTCCACCTCTGACAGAGGGTTAATTTCTGAGATATATAAAGAATAATAAACATCAACAAACCAAAGAGTCCAATTTAAAAATGGTGTACAGAGCTAAACAGAGAATTCATTTTTTGAAAAGACATATTTTATGTTCAGATAAAGGATAACACTATTGATATGGTTAGGAAGCACTCAAGTTAGTGAACTAGTTAAGTACACATTTTTAATGTTTCATATCAGCATCTCCCAGCTGCAGAAACAGAAATGGGCTGCAAGTGAGTTATTAGAATGGAAGCTGCAGGTGAGCAGGGGTAAGAAGCTCCAGGGCTTGTCTGTATATGCTTTTCTCTTTTCTCTCATTTTTCTTTATTTTAAACAGAGAATTCTTTTTTTAAAATTAGATATTTTCTTTATTTGCATGTCATATGATTTCTCCCTTCCCAGTTTCCCCTCAAAAAAAAAAAAAAAAAAACCTAAAAAACAACAGCAAGAACAAACCCCTCTTCCCTCCCCACTTCCCCTGCTCGCCACCCCACCCTCTCCTGCTTACTGGCCCTGGCATTCCCCTACACTGGGGCATAGAACCTTCACAGGGCCAATGGCCTCTCCTCCCTAAACAGAGAATTCTTTACAGAAGAAACTTTAATGACCGAGAAACACTTAAAGAAATGTTCAACATCCTTAGTCATCAGAGAAATGCAAATAAAACATCTCTGAGATTCCATCTGACACTTGTCAGAATGGCTAAGATCAAACCCACAAATGACAGTTTATTCTGGTGAGGATGTGGAGCAAGGGCAACACTCCTCTATTCCTCATGGGAGTGCAAACTTGTACAACAACTTTACAAGTCAATATGGCAGTTTCTCAGAAAATTAGGAATCGACCTACCTTAAGACCCACCTATACCACTCCTGGGCATATACCCAAAGGACACCCTACCCTACCACAAGGACACTTATTCAACTATGTTCATGGCAGCTTTATTCATAATAGCCAGAAACTGGAAACAATCTAGATGTCCCTCAACAGAAGAATGGATAAAGAAATGTGGTACAGTTACACAATGAAGTATTACTCAGCAATTAAAAAAAAATAACATCATGAAGTTTACAGGTAAATGGATGGAACTAGAAAAAAAATCATCCTGAGTGAGGTAATTCAGGCCCAGAAAGATAAGCATGGTATGTACTCATTTATTAGTGTGTATTATCCGTAAAGTAAAGGTTAACCATGCTGCAATCCGTAGACCCAGAGAGGCTAAGAGCTAACAAGCAGGGCTCAAGAGGGGATGGATGACTCTTCCTGGAAGGAGAAATAGAACAGATATTGCTGACAGAGTGGTAGTGGGTAAGGATGGGAATAGAGGGGACTAGGTAGAGGGAGATAATCCTGATTGGATTGGGGTGGGGGCCAGAACTTGGGGGATGAGGTTAAACATAGTGTACAGAAATTCCCAGAAACCTATGAGGATAAGCTAAGACTTCTAGTGAGGGGGAATATGAAAAGACTTCCAGTGGGAGGACACCAGTCCAGCCTCAAAACCTTTGACCTACAATTTATCCTGCCTACAAGATGTGCTGTGGTAAAGGTGGCACAGAAAATGTGAGAGTGGTCAACCAGACAGTCCAGCTTAAGACCCATGCTATCAGAAGGAGCCTAGCAACCAGAGGCTGGAGAGACCTAGGGTAGGGCCAACATGACTGACACACACACACACACACACACACACACACACACACACACACAACAAATAAAATGATTTCTAATGACTTTCTGCTATACCTGTAGATAGGAGCCTAGCATAATGGTCATCAGACTTCATCCAGCAACTGATGGAAACAGATATAGAGACTCATAGCCAAGCATTAGGTGGAGCTCAGAAAATCCTTCAAGAGAGGGGGAGAATTCTAGGAGCCAAAGTGGTCTGGGACATCATGAAAACCCACAGAATCAATTAACCTATGCCCATGGGGGGTTCACAGAGACTGAACTGACAACCTGGGAGCCTACATGGGTTGGACCTTGTCTTTTTGCATATATGTATTATAGTTGTGTAGGGTGACCTTCTTATAGGACTCCTAACAGTAGAAGTAGGGGCCATCTAAGAATCTTTTGCCTGCTTTTGAGACCCTTTTCCTCCCACTGGGTTGCCTTGTCCAGCCTTAATAGAAGGGGAGGTGCCTTGAAACCTCATAGGCCACATTTGGTTGATAAACATGAAAAAGGCCTCCCCTTTTCTGAATGGAGGAGGAGTGGATGGGGGGGTGATGGTGGAGGTGTGGTGGGGAGGGATTGGGAGGACATGGGGAGGGGAAACTGTTCAGGTTGTAATATCTGAGAGAAAGATAAATAATAGTAAGGAAGTAATTTATTTACAGGAAATAATAGAAATTACTTTTGAATAGAAGTTATATTTTCTACAACTATAAAGGCATTTTATTCACAAAGAAAGAGAGGAATAATATTAAAACATATAGTGTTTTTAAAGTAGAAATCTTGATTTTTTTAAAAGTTCAATCTCTAAAACTAGCCATTAAAAGACATTTCAGGTAAAATGATGCAGGCTGTACCATTTTCCCCATATATTTCTGTCCTTAAACAAGCCATTCTTTCTACATGTAACCTTATATGTTCATAATACTGCAATTTTTTATATGATCTCATCAGTGGCTAAATTATACATATGAGTTCATAACTTTCTCTTTTTCTTATAAAATATAACTAAGGTATCTATTTTTATCTTTCTTTTTCTTTAGTCTTTTCTCAGACAATACATCTTAACTGTAGCCTTTCTTCCCTCCTCTCCCCCTGAGCCTCCTCTTCCCTCTCCTCCAGATCTGCCCCTCCATTTCCCCTTCAGAAAAGAGCAGACTTCCCAGTAATGTCAACTGAAGAGGACATACCAAGATGCAGCAAACCCTCACATCAAGTCTAGACAAGGCAACCCAGCAGCAGGAAAAGGGTTCCATGAGCAGGCAAGAGAGTTAGAGATACCCATCTTCCACTGTTAGGATTGCCACGAACACCTCAAACTAAACATCCACAGCATGCACATAGAGGACCTCGTGCAGACAGATGCAGGCTCCATCCTTGCTGCTTCAGTCTCTGTAAGTGTATTCTGTGCCCTGTGTTCTCCTCAAACTCTTTGGCTCCTATAGTCCTCCTTCCCCATCTTCAGTGGGGTTGTCTTTTACAGTAAGATAGATATAATTTACTCTTTTAAATAACTACACTGTTATTATAGTGTAAATATCCATTACTAATTGTGCTGTTTCTCCTTCTCCTTCTCCTTCTGATCCTTCTTTTTGAGACAGGGTTTCACTATGTAGCTCTGGATGTCCTGGAACTCACTCTATAGACCAGGCTGGCCTTGAACTCAGAAATCTGCCTACCTCTGCCTCCTGAATGCTGAGATTAAAAAAGTATGTACCACCATTGGCTCGCCCTTGTGTTGGTTCTCTATTCATTCTTTGTGTGTTTGATTTCTCTTTTGTTATAAGTAACTCTTCATGGGATATTCTTGTCCATAAAGCTTTGTTAGTTCATGACAGTCTGCTTGTCTAGTGGATTATAAGAAACAGAAGTGCTGGTTCGTAGAATACTAAATTCTAGACTGGAGAGATGACTCAGTAGTTAAGATCACTGACTGTTCTTCCAGAGGTTCTGAGTTCAAATCCCAGCAACACATAGTGGCTCACAACCATCTGTAATAGAATCTGATGCCCTCTTCTGGTGTGTCTGAACACAGCTACAGTGTACTTATATGTAATAAATAAATCTTAAAAAAAAAAGATAACTAAATTCTGCTAGACAATAGCAAAGTTTCTCCAACTAGATGATTAGTATTTAAATTATCATCATATAGATGTGTTGAATATTTTCAGTGAGTTAATTAATTATGAGCTAATTATTTATGAGTCTAATCTTTTCACCTTCACAGTCCTTTAGGCCTTTTGGAATGGCTTGAATGTACAGACTCCAATGTTTTTATAAAATTAATAAGAGGATTTGTAACCACCATCAGCAGCAACTGCTACATCTTTGTTCTTCTACAGGGAATTATCTCGCACATGTCAAGCAAAGTTGAGCCAGCTGGTGGGTATTTTGGGGATCAGGCTTGAGGGAGTCTGAGATGAGAATACATAAAACCTTCCAGGAGGTTTTAATAAAATAAATGAGAAATGATCAACTCCTGAAATAGACGTAGGGAGTCACCCTCAAAGTAATTGACGAAAGCAAGAAAATTAACATAAAAAGTTGGTAGAGTATAAAATCAAGGCAATAAAGATGCCCCGTAAAATCCATAGAAATTTCTTTGATAAAAAGAAGTAAATTGCAAAACAAAGAGAAACTCAATTCATTCCAAAAGTAGTAAATCAAAGACATAATACATTTTGGATATAAAGCAGTGAACTGGGTTCTAGTTATTGAATAATCACACTTATTGAGAACAAATCATAAATACATGGTGAGTGAGTGAGTTCCTTGTTATTTTCCAGGAAATACTGTCATGGCAACAATAACTCAAAGCTCATGAAACAGGATACCAGCATCAACTGCACAATAGAGCCATCAATACAAAGTCTCTGATGTTGTCAAGTCCCTACTGTTCAAGGTCTCCAATTCTGTGAAATGTGACATCACCTGGGAAAATAGTCTTTCAGAGATTCCTATGAATTTATCACCTAACCTAGAAAAGAAAATGGTATATCAACGAGTTGTGAAAGAAATTTCAAAACTATGAGAAATGACATAGTGATGTAAGTCAGAGAAAAATGACACTGATTTCTATTCTGCCTATATAAAATTGTTGTATAAGGCAATGGTTATCAGGAAGTTTGCTCCCAAAGACACTCGGAAAAGACAGATTATATTTGTCTATTTTGGTGTGTTATTACCAATAAGTTATTTTTTCTGGATTTTTTTGCAAAATGTTTATGGTATCTGTCATCCTTAAAAAATTTATAATTCAATGTACTTATTCCTAACCAAAAAAAGATTCATAATAAACTAGTAAAAATTAATCTTGCATCCTTTTTAAAGAATAAATTTCTAAAATGGCATGAGCTTCAGGCAAAAAAGTCGGGTCTAGGCCCGAGTGAGCTCATGGAGATGTTTCTTTGTTCACGTTCTTGCCAACTCTGGGTAGTATTAGGTTCTTTTCTCTACTTGCCAATCTGATAATACATGGCATATCTTTGTTGTTTTAGTTTATATTTCATTGATCAGGAATTAAGATAAATATTTTTCATGTGATTATTTTCTGTAGCTCTTTCTCATTATTATTTTTTGCCTATCAGTTACCTTAAATACACATACACACACATACAAACACACACACAGAAATGCGCACATACATACATACATACGTTACATTCACATACACTCAAATACACACACATACACACACATACACATATAGACATACATACACACATACAAACACACACACACATACAAACACACACACATACATACACATAAACAAAAACACACATACATTCACATACATGCAAATACACACATACATTCATACATATACAACACACACATACACACACAATTTATCTGTAGCATTTTGGTTAACTGCAATTTCTCCTGTGGGTAAATCGTCTTTGAAATATTGTCCCCAGTCATTTATTATTCATCTCATTTTGAGTATAATATGTATTTCTTTCTATTTTACAGACATAACTTTTTTTTTGTTTGTTTTTTTGAGACAGTGTTTCTCTGTATAGCCCTGGCTGTCCTGGAACTCACTTTGTAGATCAGGCTGGCCTCAATCTCAGAAATTCGCCTGCCTCTGCCTCCCAAGTGCTGGGATTAAAGGCATGCGCCACCACTGCCCAGCATAACTTTTATTAAAGTTACAAATTCACAGATACGTTTTTTTATTTTGTTTTAGCTGAGCCAGAACCTAGCTATGCTGCTCAGAGACCCCCCTGCCTCAGCTTTCTGTGTGATGAGGTTATAGGCGAGTGCCAGGATTTTTGAAAAAGGTCAAAGATTTGCATATAATGGACTGATGCTTCATGGCAGTTGACTCTGTTAGCTAACTTAAGAAAAATATAGTTTTGGAAACTTCAAACAACCTGGACACTCTGGCTTACTACCTCTAAGTCAGAGGGATAGTGAAATGCTTTAAAAATTATTTATTTCTAGCTCTTTTATTTTCTCCTGTCTCTTTCTTATTACAGAATCAAGTTATTCCGTACTTGGAACTGGGCCAATTGCAGGGCTGGCATTTTTAAAGAGTTCTCAGTAATGAGAGTTAAACCTCTGATGCTGATGTCCTAGAAGGATGTGCCCTGGGCTGATTCTCCTGGCTCCCCACGCCCCAGACTCACTTTCCCAGGCTCATAGCTCTGGGTGCATCTTGATGAATAATTGACACCATCCACAAAAGATGACACACAGGGAAACACATTTGCTTCACTCAACAGCCTCTTTCAGGGTAGCAACCCTTAGTCACTTTCTTTCCTTGGCGTTAAGACTCACTTCAAATGCTGCCCCACTGAAGCCTGTTCTGTATCCTTAGGATCCCTCAGCAGTGTTTTCATAGTACTTGCTTTACAGCATCTCAACTGCACTCAAGGTATGTCATTATCTCTGCTTACAACCTCTTCATTTTAAACAATGAACTTCTTGCAGACAGGAACGTGTTTTGTCCATTTTGAAATACACAGAACTCACATCGAGTTTGTCTCATAGTAGATATGCAGCACAGTTGTTCAGCAGTTTGCTTTAAGCCTATCATAACTAGAATGGAGAAGAAAATAGTGTGTTTCCAAACTACTGAAATGCCTATTAGAGGTAGACCTATAGAAACGGGAGCATAGCACTCATTGCTTTTGTGGTTACTAAAAGCGGTGTATTCTATTGAGTAGAACCCAGTTTTATCCTTGGGTTTCTTGGATCCTGTACCTTCAGGACTGAGTTCATATCCACATTTTCTTTTCAGAGCTGGGAGTCCTGTTGCTTCAGTCAGGAGAGACACTGCCTTGCCTTTCTGTGGGTTCACACATTTGCTCTGCATAAACACACTTTACAAAGTGAAAACTGCTAACATTTATGGAGAGGCATGGCTGGGGCCCTAAAATGACAGTGCACATACTTTAATAAACCCTCACCCATATAATTAGACATAATAAGCATCCTGGAAAAAGGCTTCAAAGTAGGTTATAGCAAATGATGTGATCTGGTAGAGGAAAGCAGATCCCGGAGGGACCAGCATACCATGTGCTTCTGGCCTTGTCCCATCTGCTCATTATGTAGAACAGATCTTCTCCATAAATCATTGTGCTGTACAATAGTGTCTCCTTTATGTTCTCAAAACACAATAATGTTGAGAGAGCTAAAATAGCCTGGTTCTTGAGTTTTACACATGCACACTAATGGTGAATTGTTAACAATAATATTTGGCATTGTTACAGAAACCAAACTGTTGATTCAATAGGGAAAGGCAAACAACTTGAGGCCTTACCCACTAATGGAGGTCAAGGACAGGTAAACACTCATCTTCAGTCTTGAATGACTTAGTCAGTGTATCTAGTTTCTAGTCTTTTGCTCATTTATCATTACCCTGGGAAAAAGAATGCATGACAATTCATTTACTTGGAATGGATACCTTGCTATGAAAATTCTCCTTACTTGGGATTCATGTTTTACAATTTTGACAAATTTATATAAGATTTTATATGTTACCTAAACACACTATAGGTTAAAAATAAGTTTGTTTCAGGTTCGCACACCACAGGAATACCATTACATATGTCAGCTGTAAGGCATGGCTAGCAGATTGCAGAAACTTAAAAGTAGGTTAGTTATTGAATGTGTGGGTACTGGCTCTGCATAAAATCTTTGCAGTAGCCTACTGTATATCCATTTGAAATATATTTCAATTGAGGACTACAGAGGTTAGTTTTATTTCTTTTAACCAAGATCACTTAACAGAGCTATAGTTCAAGTCCAAGGTAGCCTGACTGTAAATGTATGGCTTTTCTGTTAATACTAATGCCTTCATTTAACTCTGTACAAGGTTGTATTAAGTGTGTGTGTGTGTGTCTATGTGTGTGTGATTATTATGTTACCAACATTAGATCTAGGAATATTTTATATGATTGTCCTCCCTCACTTACACATTTTTGTTATTTTGGGGCTACTTTATAAACACCATCTCTGCTTGCTATGTCTAGTTAGGAATGGCAGTACCAGCTATTGATGTGGTATGACTATAAAGCTTCTCTCACAGGTTCACGGATTTAGAAATTTAATTCTTAGCTTAACAGTGCTATTTTTTTTTTTACCATCAAAAGTTGTGAAAATGATGTCACAGGAGGTTAGCTAGTGAAATTGGGTCAACAGGGGCAGGAGTAGGCCCTTGAAACTTCTAGTCAGGCTGTTTCTTGTCTTCGACAGCAATATGACTAGTATTCTCATGCTCGCCAATATCACCATCAGGATACAGCTTAATGTCGCACCTTCTCCATTATAGGTGAGTCGACTATCTACATATGAGGCAAAGTAGACTATTTCTCCATTAGCTGCTTTTGAGATCTATTTGCATACTCATAAGAAAAGTAAGTAATACATCTGGGCACTGGGGTTCAAGTTGTCTTCAGTTTTTGCTAAACTTTCACTTGCTATTTCCATACCCATCTCTATCCCTGTACTTAAGACCTTCACTAGTAACTCACAGGTGAATTCCACAACTCCATTACATCCTTCTTTACATAATTATTTCTTTACCTTCTCTCTGTTTTGTCAAAGCCTGCCTCCTGTTTTTTTTTTTTTTTTTTTTTTTTTTTTTAAATAACAGAGTCAAATTGTTTTGGGGGTAGCATGGCAGTCATAAGCAGGATGCCCATGCTTCAGTGGATTCTAACACATGTGTACATGTCAGAAGCATTCATTGGACTTAGAGAATTTTTTTTTAAAGCACATGAAGTTGGAAGGAAGATAGAAGATATGTTGGGAGGAAACAGAGATATCCAGAGAGAGAATGTGAGGGATGGATATGACCATGTAGACACACATACACACACATATTTTTCAAAAATTAATAATTTAAAAAGAAAAAATCCATTTTTCTTTTAACTTCCATTTCTTCTAATTTGTGTTAAGAGTTTTCCTTATCATGACTGACAACTGTGATATTAGCTGTGAAGGTCTGGATGCCATTGGCAACCAAGCGAGGCTAATGTGCAAATCTCTGAAATTTCCAAGATGGCTTTTTTACCCCCTATCAACCTCCAATAAGCTGATAAAAATTTTTTCCCCAATAGCACAGCAATAACAACCACTATTTATACCTTAAAGTTTAGTGGTTACAGTCTTAAGAGTTTTTCTCTTATTTTTCCATTTTAATCACATGTGTATGTAGATTGCCCAAAATTATGATGTAAGTGGGATCTTTGGTACCCACTTTATAGCATTGCTTCCAAAGGAAACTACTGTCTGCTTCCAAAACACTGACCGAAAACCATTACACAGTAGTTTTTACAACCAAGGACTCCTTGTATTCACCCTTTGTGGCTATGATTGCCCTTTCCTTTCGATTTGGTTTTCTGTAGAAGACCATTTTTCCTATCTGATCCTATCCTGTCTTCTGGACTCTTCCTCATTCAGTTTCTGGCCTAAGGATTTAAGTACTGAAAGATAGCTTGCTGGGAAAGTTTGATTCTTTCTGTTATTGATCTAGATTTCAGAACCAAGTTATTAATTATTCATCAAGACCCTCCTTTTCCTTTTATCCTACAAGCTGATAATCTCTTCATCCAGTGACTTTTTATTTTTTATTTTTTATTTGGGTAGACATAGGCTCAATATCAAGAGAAGAGCCAGGGGACAGACGTTCTCTTGTTGTCTTCAATTAGAGAGAAACTCCCTTTAGCTGTGTTCTAAAAGCTTAGAAGCAGATAAAAACTTTCAAGAATAGAGAGGGGATCCACATGCAAATGAGAGATTAGATTGACCATACTTTAAAATCCCCTATAGTGATTTAAAAAACCCAGTATAGAGCAATAAATGAGATTATACGGGAGATGGCAAGATAGTCATTTCTTTGCTGGTTGGAATTCATTTGGCTCCTTCTAACAATCTTTGTACAGTTGACTTTTTTAAAGGGAGGGGTAGAACTGCATTTTGTGCACATGTAAATCTCAGAAGCAAAGCTTTGATCAGGTGATTGGTTGGCATGGTCCTAGACATGTACGACTCTTCAAGCTTTTATAGCACATATCTGTCAAGAGGATGACCTAGATTCTTCTTCAAGTTTGGTCCTGTAGGACTTGTTGTCCCACAAAGTATAATAGCACTATTATTTTTATTTTGGCTTTTAGACAGATCAGGCTAAGAGGAGGTTTTTTTTTTTTTTTTTTTTTTAAATTTAATACTTCATGTTGCTACCTTTGAAAGGACTATATGGAATCTAAGCAATAAATCATAATAAAGAGGAGTCAGTATCAAGTAGAAAAATCAAGTGTGACACTTTACCATATTTTTTTCCCTACAACTTGATCTATAGGCATGAGAATTTGTGAATGTTAGAAGTAGATTAATTTATTAATTTTTATATTATTTTTTAAAATTGATTTTCAGGGCACACATTAACACAGCTAACTTAGCCAGTATCTTTTAAGGCTCAAAATAAAAATACTTCCATATACATAAAGTTCTAGGTAGAATTTCTCCTGATTTGGGTATGATCTTTTTCCCTTAAAACAAAGTTCTCTTATGTGGATTTGCTATGTGTTATTAGGAATTCTCTTCATGAACCATATAAAAATTTTAATAGCATAAGAGTAACCTTTCCATTGCTTGGTTTACATACATATATTGGAAATCACTTCTCAAAACAATTAGTTTATAGCCTCATCTCTTGTTATTTTTTCTCTAAAGAAAACATTCAGTATCAGAAGGTTACTATCAATTCCATATGAGTCATTATCAGGAAAAGAAGTCTAATCAAGATTTTTTAGGAAATAAAACATAAGATCTCAAGTTGGGAATTTTCAGCAAGAACCATGCCTAAGTTAAACTTCTCAAACAGTTCAAAGGTTATAGTAATATTATATAGAAAAAGAATTAATAATACATTAATAATACCAAGTTCAATAAATGTCCAGCATTATGTTCAAGGACGTAGGTGAAGTGTCAATCAAACTCAGTTTGTTGTGGTGGTTAGAAAAAAAAATTATAGAGATATAGTGACTTTTTTCTTTGTTTTATTGATTGAGGCTCTCCTATACATCAACCTGATTATATGTCTATACCTCTAATTCTCACATCGAAGCTTTAGGGAGGTATTATGATCCCCTTTTCATTGGGGTCACTGGGATTGGTACCTACCCCCTGTTTTGTGTAACTCATCTTACCTACTTGAAGTGTTCCTAAAATATCTCTGAAGCCTTTGTGTGCGAGGTCACTGTGGTGGCATCTTTCCTTGCAAGGAGGCGAAAGGTACCAGCAGTAGAGTGATAGACAGCACACATTGCCTTCTAGATTCCCTTTCTGCATAAGCACAGGAAACTCTTCCACACCGATTTCAATTCTTTCACTTTATGAGGTTCTCTGTCCATTTGAACTGTAGTAAAGACTTCTTTAGTTATATGCAAGGCTAACCATTCCTAAGACTCTAATGCATCCTACAGATATGTCTTACAGTTCATCCAGTCCCTGTACATACTGTTTAGAGCACTACAGGATCATCACAAAGACTCATTCTTGCTAGAATAACAAAATTCAAAACCATATGGCTTGCTACTTAAAATACACTAAGTGTTTGGTAAGTCATACAAAGAAAAGCATATTAGCAATATGTTATTATTTTATAGTTATTATACAGGAAGAGAGTACTACCCTTATGGATTTCTCATGTTGTTTTAATAGTATGGTACTAACTGGTCATGGAATTATTTTTCTGAGGAAAAGCATTATTTGTTGGAAAAAAAATTCGTAGATACCCATTGGAAACCAGCTGACGTTAAGATGTTTATGGAGCAGTTAAGAGTTCTGGTCAACCTGGGGAAAGAATTTGAAGTTAAGTTTGCCAGTTCTGGGGGCTCTGGCAAACTCTCCTACAGTTTGACATTTAGTAAGAATAGATTTCCTTGTAAAACCTGCTGAAGGGCTGGTTTTAGATTCAGGTTGACACAGGACAAAACAGAGGCAGCTCGTGTGTATGCTAAGGGGAAGTAAAATGGACCATTAGAAAAAAAGCATTGGCTGAGGTTTGTCAGAAACTTTTAAGAACTTTTAGCCTCTTTTATATTTGGCACTGGATGGTGCATGGGGGAGAGCAGGGAGGAAAGCAGGCTTGATTATCATGGTTTCAAAAGAGTCTCTGACGATATCTGGATTTCAGTACAGTTTAGCAGCAGACTCCTCAACCTCAAGAATTCCCTAAGTGTTTCTTTATTAACAACAATGGAGAGCATCATCTCTGGATTAGATATTTAAAATTGTTTCTCTTTCTCTCCTACATTTGAATACAAAGGTAGGGGCTTCACAATTTTTTTTCCTGCACTGGTGGGAGACAACAATGAGTCCAATGGATTGAGCACCCCTAGGAAAGGTCTTAAGGCTAAAAGGCCTTGATGCAAAGCAGATGCATTGATAGTCACAGGAGGAAGTGAATGTGAAATAGTTTTAAAAAAGAGATGATTCAGAATTCTGACTCAGAGGGATTTGAGCCAATTTCTGACCTCATCCTGGAGTCTGACAGCACCTGGGCTTTTTGTAGAGTTCTATCTAGACTGAGTTTAGGCCACACCTGTCTGGCCCAGAGGGGAGAAGCCAAGGAGAGAAATCTACCTGCAGTGGAGTGCAGCTGCTCCCATTAGATCAGACAGGGGATCAGACTGATAACTTCTCGAAGTACAATTTATCATACTTCTAATCAGGAATAACAAATTCTGGCACATCTAAGCACTGTACAAGGAATGCAGACTCTGCTGGGTTAGGGCCAGCGTTTATGGAACAGTATGCTTCTGCTTGGTGTTTCTAGTGAAAGCTTCCTGTTACCTATGATTGCTATTTTAGGAAAGTTTTACTTTAAGTTTGATATTTGGCCCAAATGTAGACATTCACTATTAAGGAGCAGATAGGATGCTGGAAAATTCCAAGAGCCACCTTGCTTAAGGTTTCAGATTCTGGTTGTCCATGGAAGGGAAGGTCTGCAGGACAAAATTGGCTAGAGGAAAGTAATTTTACTTGAAGAGAGTTTTGGTAGAGTCATAACATGCTTACACTTTTTAACTCTCAAAAACTGATTTTATGAACTAACCCAAGAAGTCTTGTAACTGGGATCTGCCTCCAAACTTTCTTATTTCCTGCCTTCATTAACATCTGCAGACAACCCACCTGGGGATTCCTGGGTAGCTGGCTTTAGGATACTCTGGCTCTTCTTGAACTCTCAGCATCAAGAGTCTGTTTGTAGCTCCAGAAGTTTAGCCCCAAGAATTTTTTTTTTTCTCTCTGCAAATCTAACCTCCCAGGACTACCAATGATCCTGGGAGGAATTTGGGCTTGGGATCAGTAGGGAAGAAAAGCAAATCAATGACTCAGAATTGCACAAGTGTCTGAGATCACTGTTGATAGGAATGGACACTCCACAGGCATTCCCAGACCACATGGAGACCGACCCAAATCCGTCCATCAGCATCAGATTCACCTTAAGGATGACTCAACTCTATTTCTGCCTAAATGACTGGTCCTGGAAGAGGCACCAGGAAAAGAGCCTCTTAGCACTATCCTTGGGGTCTTATCTTCCACCCATAATTCTTTCCAACTTGAAGTCACGTGACCCCAGCTTATGTGCCTTTTCTGTGTTCTTTACTTAATGAGTCATCTGAACATTGTTAGGCCAACTGAAGACTGGGCCTTGGCTGTTGAAAATTTTGCCAACCAGGATTGTAGGTTCTTGTTTGGGAAAGGAGAGAAAGGACAAATCTTACAAGCTGGCTAAGAGAATTGGTAACACTCAAGGAGTGATGGTCTACAGAAAAAAGGGGCTTTTCAGGGCTAACCTTAACCATTTCCAAGATAACGTGGTTGGAGAAAAATAGAAAAGTTGGGAATGTTGGCATTTCTGCCCTTCATAACTGCTGGAATATGTAACTCCTGAGCCCTGACACCTCTGTAAGCCTCTACATTCCTGGCAGAGCTTGTGCCAGATGACAGTCTTTCTTAGAGAAATTTGGTGAGCTCTCTGCTGCTGTAGCCTAGCAGGGCTGCTACCGAATGATGTAAGTAAGCAATTGCTTTTCTTCAAGGGAAAAAGCAATATGATGTGTCCTAGTAAAACAAGTCTAAGGTGGAAAATATTTCAGTTTGTATGTAATTGTTCATGTACCATCACCTCATTCAGACAAGGGCTTATGTAGTTCATGCTGGCCTTGAACTCATTACGAAGCTGAGGATGCTGTTGATATTCTGCTGTTCTTGCTTCTAACTCAGCCTAGGATTCTAAGCATGTACAAAGCAAGCTTAATGGATTGTGGATCATATGGATTGTGTATCATAACAGACACACCAGGATTGCTTAACTGCAGGGCTCCTGACAATCTTTGTGGTTGGGACTGGATGATGGTGGAGTTCCCAGTGAGATGTGGTAGGTTTAGAAGCCTTGCTGTCCTCCACTAACTAGATGACACTAGTACTCTTTTCTCCCAGTATTGACATGCAGAATGTCCCTAGATATTGATAAATGCCTTGGGGTATGGGGATTAGCTGTTCTGTCACAGATGTTAATAACCAATCACCCCATGGCCCAAGGGGCTCCTGGTCCTATCTCTTTGGCCCAAGGCAATATTTGAATTTTCTTAAGGAAATCTAGGAGAAAACATTTTTAAATTCCACAAAAGAATTAATGGAGAATCAAGAACTAAGAATGTTAAGAAGGTTTTAAGCTCCTTTAGTGTTGAAATGAGGCCTGTTCCTGGATCTCAGGAGGCAAAAACTCAGGGATTGATAAACTGATGTTAGGATCATTAAGGGTGTTTTATGACTGGGATTGTGATTTTAATCCATAATTGGTATTTATTCAGGTTACATTCTTACTTGGAAAGTCTGTAAATCTCTGGCTATCTCAATTTTACTAGATCCAAAGTAAATGTAGAGATTTGGTCCTCTATTCGTTTGCTGAATTCTTAGAAGATCAACTACAGCAAAGCTAATTTGGATCAGCCTCCAGCTAATGGTAATGTCTGAGCTATGGTACATAAAGAAATTTCAAGTCAGTGCTCAATTGTAAGGCTCAATATACATATAAAAATGTTCTCTGTGCTCTTAAGATAGGCGTTGCTGTGTAAGTTTGGGACATTTCCAGTTCCTAATGGTTTACCATGACTTTGGAGAATATTAAAATCAGTGGGTAGAGGATCTCAGCTTTCTTTTCTTCCAAGGTTGGAAATAATACTGTGAGGAGCCCTACTTGGGTAGAAAATGCCCAGTTCCCCTTGTTGCCTTGTAACCACAGTCTCCTGGGGATCAAGAGAAATGATGGGCTATACTGTAACTTTGTTCAAGTGCTCAAAGCTTTGACTAACTCATATTTTTTAAAGAAAATTTCTGTTTAGTCTCAGAGAAAATGATAGAATATAAACCAACAAGCAATACTCACATGGCATCTTTGAAATAGAGAAATCTATAAGAGAATCACTGTATTGTGTTCTAGGGAATGTCTTACTAGTCAAGAATGTCTTACTGACATTTTATCAGCAGGGAGTACCCTAGAGTCAGTGATTTCAAATGGTATGTCACCATGAGAAAATGGCAAATCTGCTCTCTCATGAATCCAGAGAGGATCCCCTTACATCATTTCTCCTACATTGTTCTGAAAATTTGGATCTCTACATTGTGTAGGCTATTAGTTTGACTCCAAGCTAATGTTCAGAGACATTGTGTCCACATACTCCCTCATCTGGTGTCTCAGAAAATAGCAGCTTGCTCATCCTATTGGTCTTATGCACATAGAATTAAATGCCATGATAATTGCATTCATGGTGTTGGACAAGGAACAGGGTTCCCAGTCTCAAATTCTCTCCATTTTCATCAGAGTTCTCTTGGGTGTCATCATTACTGCACAGGGGAGCTATGGAAAGGCTCTTATTGGTTGTTCACAAAAAATCTTTGTGATGTTGGATTAATGGAGAGGAGAGAGATTTCAAAGCTCATTTCTGGGCCAGTAGAAATCAGCCCTCTTTTGTGGGCAGCAGAAGTCAACCATGTTATAGCTGAAGACATGATTTGAGTCACATCTCTGATGGCCTCATCTGGGAAATGGTTGAGTAATATCTCAGGTCTCTCTCCTCTCCAGTCTTGACAGGCATAACTGCACACATGCACATACACATCAGCCACAAGATACTGTGATGACCAAAAAAGATGCAGGCCATGGAATAACTTGGAAAATGGCCACATGTTATGAATTCAACACTATGATTTTAATTATATACCATGGATAGCATGCACCGTGTTTCCTACATATTTAAGAAGCCTCTCAATACAGTGGGGATCTATTGCCAAATGGAAACATATTTTGAAAGACCAAATTTATCTTCTTGTCAATTAGAATAGTGTTCATATTAGCTAAGTTGAGTATTTATAGTCTTATTGGAACTAGTATAAAATAGCTTATGGTGGGCGGGTGTTCCAGTAGACACACCAAATCAATATGCCCTTGTTTTGTACATTTTTGTGGGTACTTTGTTGAGAGTGTATTTTCCTCACCACTGTACTCTGATAGCCTGGTCTAGAATAAATGTTTGTTAAGTGAGTAAATGAAAATATATCACATAACAACTTTCCATCAAATGATCCTCTTCAAGTCTACCCACGTTCTCAGCCACCAGAGGATTTTCTCTCACACATGGTCCACATTTGAGTGCTCGTATTCAGAAACACAGCTGGGTGAAGCTTAAGTCTCCTCATTTTTGGATGGCAGACACAAACCACAGATTGGAATAGAGGACGTTGAAACAATGCTTCTGACATGCTTGGTGATTAAGACAGAACACAGTTTTTTAGATGGTTTAAGAGTGACACGTATTTTATGGGTCCCATTTTTCATTAAGCAAATCATACAAATTAAGAGTGTTAACACACATTATAATGAAGGATTAAGTAAATAAATTCAAATTAAGAAATTCTTGATCGTTGAATTCCAATAAAATTGATTCATGAAAATGTCCCCTTAAGAGTCTATGTGTTTAATGAAAGACACAGTAAAGGTAGCCTTTCTCACATGTGATACTGGTCCTGTGTCTCTTGATGGTTTCCAAGCAATCTTCCCTACAAGAATAAGGGCCTCACGATGAGGAGAAGGATTCTGTCCAACTGATTTGAATGGCTTTAATTAATTAAACTTGATCAAGGTGGGCAAAAAAGTTGGTCTTTGAGTACTGTGCAAGCTACATCGAGATGTTATGAGTTCTACGTGTAACAGTTTGGGATTCTGAAAACAAAACAAAACAAGACAAACAAACAAAAAAAAAACAACCCAGGGGTTGTAGCAAGATAAGTGAGATGAGCATGAAATCTGTTATTTATTGGTAGTAACTTGGTGCCAGACACTTTGTGAGCCATGCTACATGTCATCTCATTATTTTCTGTACTCCCATACACACCATTTCATGCTTCTTATTTCAGAACAATTGAAGGCTCAGAAAAACATGTGTGCTTACTAGGGTTGGTGGAGTTAGGATGAAAACTATGTCTTTCACAGCTGTGGGAACCACATGCCTTCAAATCTGAAAGCTTGGAGCCAAGAACAGATGATAGAGAGTAGTCATAAAGAGTAGGTTTGGTAAATGGATAAAGTCTCAGTGACCCTTGGATCAAAGTAGAAATGTAATGAAAACACATTTGTGGCAAAAATGAACAGATTCCAGGTTACCCAACAATGGAGGATTTTGTCTAAGTAATTTGTCTAAGTATTTTTGTCTAAGTAATCATATTTGGAAAATAAAGCATTCCAAGTGAATACTGCCTTGGTTCTCTTTACTCAACTCACTTATACTGATAAGAGGGTTATAGGTCTTCTCAAGTAAAGTCAGAAAAGGAAATTAGCTTGGTGGACCAAAGATGACTATTTGCATAATCTATGATCTTACTCCTCATGTGGACAGAAGAGCAACAGCAGCAGTTACTCTGGAGTGCCGAAGGGATGTGGACTCAGTCTCCCATCTGGATTTTCTTACTCAGAATCTGCTTTAAGGAGTTCTTCAGGAGATGTAGGTGCCCATCAGAGTTTGGGAAGAACTGACCTACAAGACAACTTCATATTCACAGCACCATCTACTCACTTTCCTATCTTCTTAAAATAACTCTAAATCTTGCTTTATCCATACACAGCATAACTCCATCAAAACATTCAAAAACTAAATACCCTTTAATTTTGTAGCTTCTTATCTTCTGCCTTTCCTGATGAAGTACAATGATATGTCTTTGTATTTCATTTATTTATTTCAATCTTTTCTCTTGTTCCTTAAATCTGTTTCATATGCCCCTTAGGGTTGAAATACAAAGAGAAGAGTTATTGTCTTATCAGCAATAAGAATTATAGAGTTATTAGCATCATTTATTGGCTTCAGTTATTCATAGCATTTAGTGAACATTCAAGTACCGGAATCAAGAAGTATGATTTTGTTCAACTGAAGTGTGGGAGTCCTTCATATACCATGCACTAGCTTAGGTTTATGGCAACAACGAATATGACACATTTTTAATAAACAAAATGCAAGCAAGCCAAATTCAGCAGTACACTAAACGGACTACATACTATTAAATAGTATATTACTGAAGAGTTACAAGAATGACTCAACTTAAAAATCAGTGCATGTCACATATCACATTAAAAGAATGAAGACTAAAAACCTTATAATCTTCTCCATGGATATAGACAAAGCACTTGATAAAATTCAGCATTATTTTTGAACATGACACTCACATAAGGTATAAGAGGACAGCACTGTAACATATTGAAGGGAATGAGAGACAAGTTCACAGCTAACATTTAGTAATAAGCTGAAAGCACTTCATCTAAGATCAGGGGACACAGTAACAATGCTTTCTACTGCTAGTTGTGCTAACCACAGTATTGGAAGTCTTATCTACAGAAATGAGACAAGAAAAATAAATAAAAGCATCTCAAATCAGAAGGAAAGTTGATATGATCAACATTGATCAGACAATGGCACCTAACTCATTATATAATCCATGAAATTACAGCTCTAGAGACTATATACATAATCATACACATATGCTTACACACATGATCATACACATGCATACACATGCACACATGCATACAGAAGAGCTTAAAATAATCCTATTCACAATACCATTAAAAAATAAAACACCTAGAAATATATTCAATCATGGTCAAAGACCTTTATACTGAAAAATATAAAACAATGAAGAAAGTAAGGAAGATACAAATAAGTAAATTTAAAAACACTAGCTGGCTAAAATGCTCATACAACTTAACAGATCTCTACACGTTCAATACAATCCTATTATATTTTCTAAAACCATAAAGACCTTGTGCAAGCAATTTTGTAGAAGAAGAACAAATATAGAGACCCTGAAACTACTTGATTTCAAAATATATTACAAATGTCCAATAAACAAAAGAACATAGTACAGGCTACAGGGATGGAAAGGGGCCTACAGATCAACAGAATACAATGGAGAACCCAGTAGTGAGCACCCCCTGATGGTATCAAAGGAACCAAGATTGCACACGGGGAGAGAATAGTATTTTCAGTAAATGGTTCTTGGAGAACTGGATACTCACCCATGTTCTGAAGAATAAAAGACTCCGGCCTTACATAATGTACAAAAAGCCAAATCAAATGGATTAAAATCATAATGTAAGACCCGGAAGAGTAAAACGCATATAGGTTCAAATGCAAAACAAAACAAAAAACAAATGGAGGTTAAAAAATAAAAATGGAGGTTAAAAAAACGTTGATGGTGGTCCAGGCAATGATTATTTTATTAATTGTTTTTCAGTGTTTGTACATACAGTCACTGTACGTTGCTCATATTTCATTCCCATATGACCCTCTCCATTTCTCTCTCTCTTGTTGCTAATTTCTCTCTGCCTCCTGGGTAATGATTGTTTGTTTTTCAAGACAGGGTTTCTTTCTCTGTGTAGCCTTGGCTGTCCTGGAGCTTGCTCTGCAGACCAGGCTCCCTTGAACTCACAGAGATCCATCTACCTCTGCCTCCTGAGTGCTGATATTAAAAGTGTGTGGCACCATGGCCCAGTAAGATTTTTTATATGAATCAGAGGCATAGGAAGCAACACCAAAAATGAGAAAATAGGATTACAGTAAACTAAACTGAAAAGCAAGGGGAAGACCTTACTGTGAGTGGACAGACAGCCATAGAGAGAGAAAGAGTCCACTGTCAGTAAACAGACAAGCAACAGACAGAGGGGAAATATTTGTAAAGCAGGCATTTGATAAAAATTAATATTTGTAACTCATGAAGACGAAAATAACTCAGTATCAAAAAATAAAAGTAAAAAGCAAAGAAAACTAAACAAAATATAAGATAAAACAAACAACCCCAAATTCAAATATGGGTGAAGGATTCGTGTACTCATTTCTCCAGAAAAGACAAATGCCCAAAATGTGTATAAGTACCTAGTGTCACCAATCATTGGAAAACTGCAGATAAATATGACAAGAATGTAGCACTCCACACCTCTAGGATGACCTGAGAGCCAAGCTAGGGATTGCTAATCATATGGACAAAAGGGAACCCTATCCAGAGATAGTAACATAAGTAGAGAATGGAGAACAGGGTGGAAGTTCTTCACCTATTCAAAGAAGCATTGCCAGACAATGTCACAGTTCTCTTAGTGGGTATGTAGTGATCCAGGATCCAGAAGGAAATGGAACCAGAATTTCAAAGCAATATCTGAGGTCACCTGATCATTGCAGCAGTGTTTGCAATAGCCAAGACCTGGGAACAACCATGCTGATGGATGAATGGATAAAATAAAAGTGCTATATTTACCAATGTGTATATGTAGAACTCTGGTGGTGGTCTGGATTATATTACTAAGTGACTTTATCACCATCTTGGTTTGTATACATACTTGCCATGGTGTTCATGAAATAATGAAACCCCTGAATGACACAGGTCTCAGAAACATATTCTCTGTCATTACGGGAGGTGTGACTGCACACACACAATCGAACACATATAATCCTAAATTATAGTGGCTATATCATGATTTTTATAGGAACTTTATGAATTTGTCTCAACAATATGCACTCATGCACTTGGTATTTATACTTCGAACTCTGAATTTTGGTCTTTTCCTGTCCCAGTGACAATTTACAGCTCTCTTTCTTGTTGTCTGGCAGCAGCAGCGAGCTGTGGCTCTTAGGCAGTAGCTCGGGCAGGTGAATAAACAACCCATCTGCCACAGGGCTCTTCATTGCCCAGCTGTGGTGTTGTGTGGTCTAGGTATATTAGCTGAAGGGTTGGCTTAGAATTCTTTTGATTTACGATGGGTTTATTGAGATGTAATCCCATATTAAAGTGAGAAGCAGATTTATTAGACACACCATGTCAAAAGAGGGAAAGATGGCCATTTGTAGCCATTTGTAGTCACCTAGATTAGCCTGGAGGTCAGTATGCCTACGGAAATAGACCACAAGTGCTGCACTATCTGACTAATACATTGCAATTTGAAAAGGTCAAACTGATAAGCGCAGAGAGGAAAATGGTGGTTACCAGGGAGATGATAAGGATAGGAAATGCTGGTCCAAGAGGACGGCATTTCAGGTAGGCAGGATGCAAAGGTTCCTGAGGTGTAATCTGCAGTATGGCAGCTGTGGTCAATAATACTGGGTTATGTACTTGAAACCACAAAAACAGTATTTTTAGGTGTTCTTACACAATAAGAGTCATAATTATGGTATGTAATGCTTATGTTAATAACTTGATCATGGCATTCATGTCAGAATCAACAGGTATATTGAAAAATGACATTGCTTTCTTTAAATATGTAAATTGTCAAAATAGAATTTTTAGTATTATATTTATTATTAACTGTAAGAAAATTTGAAATATGTTTGACACAGTAAATTTATGCCACTAAGGAATGAAAGATTAATTTTTATAGGGAATTAAACAGGGTCTATTATTGTTCTTTTCTCTAACTATTTACTTTAGAAATACTGGCTTGGCTTTTTTCCATTTTTTTTCTGAGAGATAGAGAGAGAGAGAGACAGAGACAGAGAGACAGAGACAGAGACAGAGAGAGACAGAGAGAGAGAGAGCCTGCTGTATGGAGAGTATGTGTGTTGGCATATGCATCAATGCATGCACATGTGGAGAACAAATATTGATGTCCAATAAAACATAAAAGACAAAAATACTGTTTTTGTAGGTTTCAAGTGCATAACCCATTATTATTGACCAGAGCCGCCAAAATATTCCAGGTCCAGATGGATTCACAGCAGAATCATACTGTACTTTCAAAGATCTATAATCAATACTGCTCATTTTTCTAAAAAGAAAGAATGAGAAGTCATACTTCCAAACTCCTTTTATGAAACCAGTATCACTCTAACACCAAAGCCAGGTAAAGATACAACAATACTAACACAATATCCCTAATAAACACAGATGAAAAAATTCTCAATAAAATGCTTGTGAAGAGAATATAGGCATGTATCAAAAACAGCATCTACCATAACCAAGTTGGTTTTAGCCCAGTGATGTAGGAGTGGCTCAACAGATATAAGTTGATACAAATCAAGTATAATAAATCATATAGAGTAAGAGACAAAAATCACGACTATCATCTCAATAGATGCCATAAAGTCCTTTGACAAAAGCCAACAAGTCTAGCTAGACACAAGAGACTAGAACTAAAGGGAATGTACCTCCATGTAATAAAGGGCTTCCATGACAAATCCATAGCAATATCATTCTGAATGTAGAAAAAATTTAAAGAAAACACCTTTAAACTTTAATTTTAAGTTAATTTAAATGTTAAAGTGTAAAATAAAGAACATGAAAGGAATGTCTTCTGTCCCCACACCTTTTCAATAATAGTGTTTGCAGCAGTAGCTAGAGCAATAAGACAAGAGAAAAAAATATAGGACTAAAATAAATAAATCAGGCTTTCCCTATTTGCAGATTATACAATATTATAAGTAAGAGGTTCCAAAAATTCCACCAGAAAACAACTGGAAGTGATGGAAACTTTCAGCAAAGTGGCAGGGTACAAAACCAACTTACAATAATCAGTAACATTTTTATATACCAACAAACCCACTGTAATGAGATCATGAGAATACTCCCATACATAATTGCCTCAAAAGAAAGAAGGAATCTAAGAATAAACATAACCAAAGGACTAAAAAACCTCTAGAAGGAAAAATTCAAATCTCTAAAGAATTTACTTGAGTAAGATACTAGAATTCCAAAAGACCTCCTTTGCTCATGGGTTGGTAGGACTAATGTGAAAACAACTATCCTACCAAAAGTGATTGACAGAGTCAGAACCATTCCACTCAAAATCCCCATGACATTTCACAGAAGTAGAAAAATCCTAAAATTCATATGCAAAGCCAAGAGTCCCTGGACAGCCAAAGTGATTCTTATTTTTCTTTTAGAAAATTGTTTTTGAGACAGAGTATCACTGTAGCCCTGTCTTACCTGTAACCCTCTATGTAAAAAAGGCTGGTCTTGGACTCTCAGAGAGCCTTTCTCTGCCTCCCAAGTGCTGGTATTTAAGGTGTGCACCCAGCTCTTTCTTTAAACAACAACTTTCTTCTTTTCCTCTTCTTCCTTTTCCTCTTCCTCTTCCCCTTCTCCTTCCTCCTCTTTCCTTTTCCTTCCTTCCTCCTCCTCCTCCTCCTCCTCCTCCTCCTCCTCTTCTTCTTCTTCTTCTTCTTCTTCTTCTTCTTCTTCTTCTTCATCTCCTTCTTCTTCTTCATCTCCTTCTTCTTCTTCTTCATCTCCTTCTCCTTCTTCTTCCTCCTCCTTCTCTCCTCTTCCTTCTCTTGCTCCTCCTCTTCTCCTTCTATTATTATTATTATTATTATTAATTATTATTATTACTATTATTATTATCATTGTGTGTGCATGTATTATCTGTGTGTGTGAGTGTGGATACATCTATGCCATGCCATACATATGAAGGCCCGAGATTGTACAGGTGGATTTTTTGTCAACTTAACACAAGTTAGAGTCATCAGAGAGAAAGGGGCCTCAGTTGAAGAAATTTCTCCATGAAGTCTAGCTGTAAGGCATTTCCTCAATTAGTGATCAATGGTAGGGTATGGGGGCAGCTCATTTTGGGTGATGCCATCCCTAGGCTGGTGGTCCTGGGTTCTATAAAAAAGCAGGTTGAGTATGACAGGGTAAACAAGCCAATAAGCAGCACACTTACATGGATTTTGCATCAGCTCTTGCCTCTAGGATCCTGCCCCGTTGAGTTCCAGTCCTGACTTCCTTTGGTGATGAATAGCAATGTGAGGTTGTAATCTGAATAAACCCTTTCCTCCCCAGCTTGCTTTTTGGTCATGTTGTTTCATTGCAGCAATAGACACCCTAACTAAGACAGAGACCAACTTTCAGGAATCTGAACTCTCCTTTCACTATAGGTTCCAGAAACCAAACTTGGGTTCATCGGGCTTGAGTACCTTTACCTTTATCCACCTCACCATCTCGCCAGCCTTTCTACTTTATTTTGAGAGATAGTCCTTCACTGAACATGCAGCTCCTCACTTAGGCTAGATGGGTTGGCCAGGGAGCCCCCAGGATCAGCCTTTCTCTGCTGGGGTTCCCAGTGCCTACTGCCTCATTCAGCTTTTTATGACAACATCTGATGCTCTCAGGTTCTTACGGTGAGGGCATTGACCATCTGCATTCAGGATCTCACGCTGGTGCAGTGGACGCTTCACCCACTGAGCCAACTGTTGGTCTGTTTCCCATCTTGAACTGCTCAGCATAATATGCATATTTACCTACCTACATATCTGAGTTGTATCTACCCATGTGCATGTATATTGCAAAACTCGAGGAGAGTTGTCGCAATATCTCGGTATTCCCATGCTTTTCAAGTAAACTTTCTCAGTCATACTCTGAATCTTGGCCAATGGATGCTTTAATGATGACAGCTGCTAGTGATTAGCCTATTCCACTTACTGTTCTCCATGCCCTGTAGGAGACATCCTTCTTACTGCCCTAGATGAAGGTGCACGCTAGGTTTGGGGAGATTATGCAACTTTCAAACTGTTAGACCTTGCAGGGTAGACCGAAGCCCTGAGCTATTACCCATTATGGTGAATCGTTCTGACCCCCTCTGCAAGAGACCTACTGGGACTTCCTAGGGGTTGAAAGCAAGGCCTGCCTCAGGCTACAGTACACAGCTGAAGTTTAATTTTAGATTTTTCTCCTTGATCCCCTCTTCTGGTCTCCATATGCTTTCCTTTTTGCTGTGAAAACTCTTTCCCCATCTTGCCGTAGAAAACTGCTAGGATTTAGTAAAACTTGAAATTGAACTATTACAGAAGGCAGCAACTGAAACTGTCTGGGATACTGTTCCGACACTGAGTGGTTTGAGGTTGATAGGGTTTTCGGAGACAGGGTCTCACTGAGTAGCCCAGCTTACTTCTCTCTTCCTGTCTCAGTCTCTCTAGTTCTAGGATTGTTGGTGTGTACCAACACCTCTGTTCACTGACTGCTACTAGCTGCTTTTATGATTTTTGCTCCATGGAAAAGAATCACCCACTTTTATTTTTTCATATGCAAGCAGTAGGAACTCATTATGTGTATGCTTTTCCTACCCTGTCTGCAACCATTCTCCATACTTTTGTAGTTTAGATCACCAGTTTGGGAAATGCTTTTGTGAGGGGCATTTGATTCTTAGTGGGATATTTTTTTACCAAAGCCCTAAGTAAATAAGATGATATATGTCCAAGGAAACTGCTGACCTCAGAAGATAATTGAGGGGAAAAAAATAAATGTCAAGTTAACAAGTTGTTTGTGGAGTTCAGGCCATCTTGAGTCAGTATGTGCATCCAGAGGAAGCACATGCTAAGTTCAGAGAGCAGTGGAACATAGCCTGGGTCCCCATGAGTTCTTAGAAATGACCAAAGTGTGTGTGTGTGTGTGTGTGTGTGTGTGTGTGTGTGTGTGTGCACGCGTGTGTGGTGTGTGCTGGGGGGAGGATTGTTGCTTTGCATTACATGCTCTTTTCTCTTAGTCCCATATTCACTTCCCAGGCCATCTGGGCAGCTGTGCTTCTGCTGTTCCCCATTAATGGTCCACACAGACTCCTTCCTCCTCCTCCTCTCTCTTTCCCTGGGGTCCTCTCAAACCTCCACCAACTATCTCTCTTTTTTCTTTTTTTCTTATTAGATACTTTCTTTGTTTACATTTCAAATGATATCTCGTCTCCTGGTTACCCCTCTGAAAAAATATCAAAAACAAAAACCAAAACCAAACCCTGTTCCCTCCCCTCTCCCTCTGCTCACCAATCCCTCTCCTACTTCCTGGCCCTGGCATTCCCCTACACTGGGGCATAAACCTTTACAGGACCAAGGGCCTCTCCTCCCATTGATGACCGACTAGGCCATCCTCTGGTATACATATGCTGCTGGAGCCATGAGTCCCACATGTGTACTCTTTGGTTGATGGTTTTCCCTGGGGGCTCTGAGGGTACTAGTTAGTTCGTATTGTTGTTTGTCCTAAGGGGCTGCAAACCCTTCAGCTCCTTGGGTCCTTTCTCTAGCTCCTTCATTGGGGACCCTATGCTCAGTCCAATGGATGGCTGTGAGTCTCTACTTCTGTATTAGTTGGGCACTATCAGAGCCTCTCAGGAGACAGCTATATCAGCCTCTTGTCAACCAGCACTTGCTGGCATCCACAATAGTGCCCGGGTTTGATGACTGAATATGGGAAGGATTCCCAGGTAGAGCAGTCTCTGGATTGTCCTTCTTTCAGTCTCTGCTCCATAGTTTGTCTCTGCAACTCCTTCCATGGGTATTTTGTTTCCCCTTCTAAGAAGGAACAAAGCACCCACAGTTTGGTCTTCCTTCTTCTTGACTTTCTTGTGGTTTGTGGGTTGTATTTTGGGTATTCAAAGTGGGGAAGAGCCTGGAAGCACATAGGCACAGGGGAAAATTTCCTGAACAGAACACTAATATCTCTTTTTTCTTAAAGATGAAATTAGTGCCCCTCTCCACACTAAATTCCCTATTTAAAAAAAAAAGGAAAATTACAAAAAAGTTACAAGTAATTTTTATGTATTTTGTATCATTCCAATGTATTTTTTCCAAAGTCTGAAGTAGGTTGGGGCTGCAGAGATAGCTCAGTGAATAAAGTGCTTGTGTGAAAGCATGAGAATGTGAGTTCGATCCCCAGCATGCACTTAAAAGGGCTGGTGCATGCTTGTAATCCCAGCACCAGGGAAGATGACAGGCTGGTTCCTGGCCTTGATGGTCTAGCTTAACAGGTCAGTTCCAAGTCTTACTGAGCGATTATATCTAGTTTTTTTTTTTTTTAATACTACACTTTGCAGAATGCAAGAACCACCCTGCCCTGTCTGTCCTGTTATCTGGCACAGATCAAAAAAAAGTTTGCTGCTTATAATTATAAACCCCACTGATTAGAAGAAGTCTTTCAATATAAATAAAAAAACCACATCTTGGTAACAGTAGAAAAGAATGGTATTTTCTTGTACATTCTCCAGTTTACATAAATTTTATTAGTATTTACATGAAAACTCTACAAATGATTTCTCTCTACTCCAGTTTCCCTTCAAGCATGTAATATGGTCATAGCACTAATTGATTCATGCTGCTGGGGCTGCTCTTGAAAAACACAGAATCCTAGGCTCTCTCCATAAGGTGGCTGAAGCAAGGCAATGGCCTGGCCTGGAGAGCAGTTGCTTTAAACATCTACAGTGAATAACTATTTGGCTAGAGAGGTGAACTTCTCTAAGGTGGCTCTCAGACCAAGAACAGCAGCCGTGCTTAGCAAGGTCTTAGTCATGTAGAATGTCAGGGCTGGGGAGATGGCTCAGGGGATCATGCACTTGTAGCATGAGGAAGAAGACCAGAATTTAGGTACTCAGCATCCACAGGGTGGGTGTGGCAGCCTACCCACAGTCCCAGTGCAAGGGATCCCTGTAGCAAGCAGGCATGCTAAGTAGGCAAATTAGCAAGCTCCAGGCTTAGTGAGAGACCCTGCTTCAGTAAATAAAGTGGAAGCAGTGGAGAAAGGAACCTGACATCAGCCTCCAGCGTCCACACTCATGTGTAGGTTGTGTGTATACATGCACATCTGCACACATGTGACCATACATATATATACACACACAACATGCACATTCATTAGGACATATGCACATATAGGTACACCCCTACTCTAACATGTGCATATATCCATGCACACTCACATACATGCACCCCCACCCACAAATGTGCACATATGCACTGGGCAGCTGATCTGTGGTGGAACTTGTTAGAAATGCAAATTCTTAGGACTCAACCCAGAGACAGTCAATCAGAAACACAGGGGACACCAGTGTGGAGCCCAGCTTCTTTGAGTTTGACAAGATCCTTGGAGAGACTCACACATGTGGGGGCGAGAAAGCCACCTCTGCAGCCACCCTTTCCCTTAGCACAGCTGATGACAAGCTCAGACCATATATGGCCATGCAAAGAGATGGGACGCAGGCGCGTACCTGTTCTGCAGTCATGGTGACTAATGAGCATTAACTAGAGTCTTAAGAGCTAAGTAAGCTTTTAATCCCAGATTTAAACATAATAGCAGATATAACAATTAAGGAAGCAGGCAACAAAACATGGTTAATGATGATTTCTCGGGTTTTTAAGTGAGTCAGAAAGTGATACAGTCTAAGCCCGAGGAATGTCTCTGGCTTTAATCTCTTACCAGAGTGTCCCCACCCCCACCCCTGGCTCTTGAGAGCACCTGCAACAAATCCATTATCAGTTCTCAGTATTGCCTAATGATTCTATTCTGAAGCCACCACCTTCCAAATTACATTCATGGCAAAAGGGTGAGAATTATTTGCTTCTTCAGGGGAATGACTCATTTATTGTAGGTGTTATTGAACATTTATCAGAAAGTCAGATGCTACATGTTACAAAGAATCTGGAAGTGAAATGACAGTTCTTTCCCCCAAGAGCCTATTGGGGAGATAAAGACAGTAATTAGATATATACCTCATACACTGAAGGCACGATATGGTCATTTGTTAGAAACATGGACTAACATGACTGGAAGATAGATGCAAGGAGAGGAAAAGCAATTTAAAAGGGTCAATGAGTATTTACTGTCAAAATTTAAGCAAGAGGCTGGAGAGAGGCAAAATGTAGAAGCTGCATCCATATAAGCAAAGTCTTATACAGTGCTTAAAACAGTGATTTATAAGCAAGCACAGGCCCATCGTCTGCACCAGTGAGTCAGAACAACTGAAGAAACAAACAACAGAAAGGACTCCAACTTTAGATTTTGATAAAAATCATCCTTTAAACTATACAGTCCCTGTCTGATGCTTTACAGCATGCCCTTCTTATTATCTCCAGCATTCCGTGACTATATTGTTTATGCCAGTATTATGCTTAATTAAGCACCATGGCAATATCAATGAGAGTCTGAAAGCCAGATGTGGCTCAGAGCGTCCAAAAATGCAGCTATCCTGGCAAGCTATGGATAAACCTTTCAGAAGAGAGAGAGACTTCCCAGACACTTTCTTCCCTTTCACCCCAAAGATCCAAACCTAAGAGGCTATTTTCGAACGTTAGATGAGAGTAGCAGTCCTGAACGCTAGCTGTCTCCAGCATTTACAAACAGCATCCAGGCTCACACCAGCATACTATATTGCTTCTTACTGTTGAGGAATGGCACCTGTGTGCCTTTTCATTTCTTCATAATCTTCTTCTATTTTTTTTTTCAAGACAGAGTTTCTCTGTATAGCCCTGTCTATCCTGGAACTCACTTTGTAGACCAGGCTGGCCTCCAACTCAGAAATCTGCCTGCCTCTGCCTCCCAAGTGCTGGGATTAAAGGCATTTGCCACCACTGCCCGGCTATACCTTTTCATTTCAAAGGAACAATTCTTAGGAAACTGAACCTACTATGAGGACAGTTCTCTCCAAGGAACTCTCTCTGACCTTCCAAGGCTTAGTTAGCTTCTTTCCAACTTCTCATATGCCTTGAAAATTCTTTGCATTTTTTAGTCAGGGCGCTCATCCCTCAGAACTCTAGTTGTGGTCTTATGACCTTTTGCTCTACCAATAAAAGCCAGAAGAGTGTTGGGGTAGCATGTGGCTGTCCGTCCCCTTAGCTGTTTGTTAAGTCTTTCTTAATGTCTGTTGGGTACTAATTTTGGGCTTGCATTGTGGGGGGATTGCATTAGGAAAGCAACCAAACTCTCAGTTGGTAAGGCATTAAAAGTAGAGTGAAAGAAGATGGATTGCTCAACACATCAGCAGACAAAAGCATATGACTGCAGATAGTGGTCAGGGCTATAGGAGAATGAAAAGATGACTATGAGGTGGAAAGAGACAGGGTTTGGGAGTGACTGTCACTGTACTTGGAAATCTTAAACAATAGCATGCAAGGAGCAGCCAACAAGGCACTCGACCTAGAGTATTGCTTTAGGGCCAGATAGGGAGAAGGGATGACAAGGTTGGAGAGGAGAATGTGGGGTCAAGTGGATAGGTGTTCCCATGCAGATAGTATGAAGGGAAGTTGACTCTGTAGGTAAGGACCTTAGTAAGGCTTGTATCTTGGAAACCATTTTATTATGGAAAGAACAAGAGGAGAAATAGCATTTAGAAGCAATGCTCAAGTGTGAGAAAAGATGATCTGAGTCAAGGTTGGGCAGCGGAGAGTGGGGAAAAGCACCCAAGGTTTCAACTTTTATGGGAAAGATTTGCTGATAAAGTATACTCTGGATACAAGGTGCTTAGGCTCTGGCCAAAGGCAAGTGGGTGGGATGATGCTGGTGGCCTAAATAGAGACTGTATGAAGAACACATTGGGCACTGGCTGACAGGGTCAGTGTTCAGTTTTAGATATACTAAGTGTGGGAAGCCTGTGAGACCTCAACTATTGCTGGATAGGTTTATTAACTTGTAGTAAATCAGGCCATAGAGGGTCTTCTTAATATTTTCTGCTACTGCAGGAAAGTATGTAAGTTTCCAGCCACTCAAAAGAGGAAGTTTTGCATTTATATCCGTGTTTTCCTACCTAAGGAACCATGGCATTAGAGTACTATCTTCTCTTAGCCTTAGCTCCTCCATTTGCTAACTATAAATGTTACATGGGATGGTTATGATGCCTATGCGTGGGTTAGGCCAACTGTTGCACAATGACAGCCTAAGATGATGGTTACAAGGTTGACCCTGGCGAGCTAGATCAAGGAGTGTTGCAGACTTGATTGGCAAGCAGAATTATGGAGTCCACTGTGTTGGGGACTGAATCAAAAAGGACATAGAGGGATTGAGCGCTTGGCTCAGTGGTTAAGAATAATGTCCATACAAGAACAAAAATCTGAAATACTGTCCTCTGTACTTATGTAAAAGCTGGACACAGCTGGTATGGCTGTAATCCTGAGACAGGAGGATATTAGGGCTGTCTGGCTAGTCATCCAGACAGCAAGGGTGACATTCAGGTTCAGAAAAATTAGACTCTGTCTCAAGGGAATAAGACAGAGTTGTCAACGAGGTTATCCAACATCGTCTTTCTGGCTTACACAGGTACAAAATACAAAATACTCTTACACACGTGTTCCCATGTATAACACACATACACACACAAACACACACACGCACGGGCACATGCACACACATGCATACACATACACATGCATGTACATGCACTGAGCACACTCACACAATGCATATATATACACACCCATGCACAGACTTACATACACCCATGCACACTCACACATGCACACGTACATACACACAATAAAGGACTCTACTTTGGTCAGGAGACCTTTTCTCCTTGGGTTTTTAGTTTTTATATGCATGTACTACAAAGGCCCAAATTCCCAAGGTGAACTAGAGGCACATTTACAAAAATGAATAATCTCTTCTGATACAGATTTGTTTAGTGCAATAAATATACACAATATAAAATTCCCATCTTATTCATGTTTAAATGTGCAATTCAGTGGTACTGGGTATGACTGCACCACAGTGCCATCGCCACCACTCCTCATTTCCTAACTCATTCCATTTTCCAAACTGGAGACTCTCTGGCCACCTGACATTGTTAATAACCCCACCTCATAATCACCAGTGTACTTCCTTTTCTTTCATTTACTAGGTAAAGAGAGAAACGGTTTATTAAGTCACAAGGAATAGAAAGAAACTCCTTAATTCTTCTCTCTGTGGCAACTGGACTGCAGTGGCCTTATGGACAACACTACCCATGAACCCCTCAGCTGTTCCTCACTGAGCTCATTCTGCCTGGCCTCTTTTCTTGGTACTTTCTTCTCAGCTTTCAGATGTCTCTTTATCTCTTTAGTTCATTATTGCTTAGTTTTGGTTCGACATCCACTCTGATTTTACTCTCCTGCAGTGTGGCCATCTCCCCCAGACCCCCACTCCCATACTATTCTAGGAACTGACCCCTCCAAGGACATCATATAAGAAGATTCTTACATGACTTCTCCTTTTGGTAATCGGCTTATTTCACTTAACATTGCAGCCAGAATTATGTCAGAGTTTCCTTCCTGTTTAAGACTGATTGCTATTCCATCATATCTACACATAATATTTTAACCCATTCTCCTACCAATAGATTTACTAGGATTTAATCCACATTTTGGCTATTGAAAGTTAAGCTCCTGAACATGGGTGCACTATATGGAATTTGTTCTGTAGCAGTTTAAATATTTGGTGACTTATTATACCATCTTTTCATTTTCTCCCTTGACAGAATGTCCCAAACACCTACTTAGGTTGCTACTGATAATTCTTATATATATATATAGAATTATATATATATATAAAGAAAAACCTGGAACTCAGAAATTTATCTACAAGTTAAAATTTTGAAGGGGAAACTTTAAGAAATTATAGTCTAGTCAAAGAAATTATAGAAATTATAGTCAAGTCAGCAAACAATTTTTGAAGACTGATGTGTACGCAGCATGAAATTTGGATTCAGCTCAAGAAAAATCAGTGTTCTAAATATACTAAAACCTTGGTACAGCAAGATGCCCCATTGGGTAGAGATGGTTGTTGCCAAAGCAATAGGAATTCTGATAAAAGCACTGAGAATTCTGATATTCACATATGCACTATAGTATGCATGCCTATACAACACACACACACACACACACACACACACACTGATAAAATTAATAAAATAATGATTTGTGAAAGAATACTAAAATCCTTCACTTGATAAAAGAGAACCCAAGGGTATGACTTATACAGTTTTCAAAATTTACCTTATGAAGACTTAAACCTTGGCACTTGATTGAAATTTAAATAAGTTCAAGGTCTGCCATTAAAGTGTTTTCTGATCAACTACTAATTGATTAATAAGTTACAAAAAGAAAGGCCCAAGGTTGATTGTAGCCAGGGAGTGATTAAAACGTTTGGCTGACAACATGTGGAGCACTGTTAAATATAGGGAGGAAAGCTTTTTTTTTTTTTTTTAATTATAAAATAAATCCACTTATAGTCTTCCACACAGTGTTCACAGAGTTTCCTGTAGGTGAAACAGGCAGAGACTGCCGTGTGTTTTGAGCAGGAGGGTGAGGAGAAGGAGGGAGGTAGCAGTCGTAATGACCAAGGAGGAGAGGAGAGGAGAGAGACATGAGTCCTAATGGGGGACAGAGGCTATGCACAGCTCAAAAAGGGTCCAGCTCCTTCTCCTTCAGATGAGAAGAGCCCAGCTATTATTTTCACAGTAGAGAAGCTAAAGAAATAATCTCCAGAAACATAAAGACAAGATTAGAAAATGGTGTTGGGCAAACAGCATAAATAAAAAGGGCTCACAAAGCATAGGGTTATAGTGACCACTTCCTAGCCCTGACGTGGAGAGGAGACTGCATTTCTACTTCTAGGGTGTTGGAGAGTGAGGGCTGATCAATATTCAGGACTGACCCATGGGTGTCTATCCAGGACAAAAGTGAATGTGAACAGCTGTGTTCCACAGTCTGACCTCAGGACACTGGAACTTTCGTATTTCCATAATATGACTGTTAAAAAAAAAAATATGTCCCTCTAGCCTTATTTGCTTTCTTTAATGGATAATGCTTCTGGCTTGGATCTTCATGTGGAAAAAAGGACCTTTTGTCTCATAAAATGTTACAGATGCTGCTATGGTAACACACTATAATTTTATTCCTATCTCAGAAGATAAACACGGAGAACTGCAACTGGCAGTTTAATCTAATATGTGTAGCATTTGCTTTAGGTCCATGGAGCATTTGGGCTTTTTGTTTTTAAGGAACATTGGCACTTTTATTAACCTGCTGTACTCAATTAAGCAGAGACTTAAAGCCCTGTCTAGAAGATATTATTCTGCCAACTTGAAAAGACCATGTGGCCAAGTTTGAAAACCCACAAGGGAGAGAAAGCATGCTGCTTCTATGACAGAATTCTTAGGTGGCCAGAGCGAGTTTGCATTGTGGGAGTTTTCTGTTGGGTTAAAAACACAGTCCAAACATCTAGGCATCTACAAAAATAGCTGTGAATTTGGTTTAAAGTGAAATATACCCATTGACAGACAATTCCTAAGGTTGCTTTCCCCTTTTCCTATTAGTAAAGCCTGCGGCACAGGGCGACCGAACTGTTCCAGTAAAGTCAGCTGCTTTGCGATTAGTGAACAGAGTTACTGCATCTGCAGAGGTGATGTGAAGCCCTAGTTCTTGTTGATAATAACAATATCCAGCCACACTGGACACCATGGCTTATATACTAGTCCCTGTCAAAAACAAGGGGGGAAGGCTCAAGTAGAAGAAAAAACCAGGGAATCCCAGTGAATGGATGACACACTGTGGCTTTAAATCCACAACCCTTCCTTTACAACTGTGAAGAAACATCATCCTCTGCTATTTGACTCAAGGGTCCTTCTCTGCCTTACCCCTATATCACAGTTCTTAGTATTTTCCCTTCTACATTAGAACATGAAGGCAGGTAAGGAGTTAATGAAGGCTGAGGTCGACACAATGAAGTTTCAGTGACAACCTGGTGGGCTCAAGGCTGGTTCCAATGTACTATACACCACAGTAACCAGTTCCAGAGCGCTTTCTGCCAGCATTTCGGAACCAGGATTCCTGGTCCAGTCATTAAGTGATTAGGGATCTGCTTCCCACTTAGTTTTAGTCACTCTAGATCTTTATAGAATCACAAAAAGCATCATGATTGCTGATTGACACACTGACCTTTAGAGAAGCCCACGATGAACACAATACAAGCACTACAGTTCTTCTCGAGCCCCACGACATGAACAAGCAGCTGCTCATTACACAGAAATGCCTGCCTAAGTTGTTATCCGGAAGCAAACTTGGTAATATTTTCCCTTCATAAAAGTCCCCAAGTATTTACAGGCTGTAGATGAGCTCACACTCTTGACATGGGAAACATTAAGATGAGAAAGACAGGAGAGTGATAGAGAGGCTGTTCACACTAACACTGCTTGTACTGAGCCGATTCGAAAGCACTGTCTTGATTCTCATTGGTCACTGAGGGCACTGGAACAATATTTGTCCAGTTGCTATGTGGAGCAGGGTGGCTGCCAATTCCCTCCACTAAGAAGCCTGAACCTGGCTTTGGCAGATAAGAGCCGCTATTGTTTATGTTTCTGTGCTAACTGATAAGCCATTCAGCAAAGCAGGTACCCAACAGATCTTTATGACAGACTGCACACTGGCTGCCGATGGTTCCCTATCACCTATCACCCTCATTGCAAAAAA
>NW_022196905.1:201259123-201274135 GCF_008632895.1 Mastomys coucha
AAAAACCAAAAAAGGACATGATTCCTACCTTATTATGTTTAATTGGATTTTTTTCTCCTCAGGAATGTGTACCGAGAAAGATCACATTTAAATGTTTTCATTATATAGACTGACTCCATCCCCATTCTGTGACTCAATTGAAATGTTTAAAATAGTCAGTGGGGATCTATGTATATATTGAAGGTAGACTTTAAGACACTTCATCCAAAATTGAAAGGAAGTAGCTTGGGTCTGACAGGGTCATATATACACACATCCCACTGCTAAGCTCTGTGTGAATCTATAGAATGTCCACATGTGTATGCAAGCTAGAACACTACAAGACTAATGTGAATCACATGCCAATTTAGGCAGTGTCTTAAAAACATTCAAAGGCAGATGTTTTCCCTTTTGTATTTAGAGAAACACCCTTATTTTTCCAATGTGTACTTAATGTGGATGTGTTTGTATGGGTTCTATGGATAGAGTTTAGATTCTGAATTTAATATCACCATGTTGGACATGAAAAGAGGAATACCCAATATACCTTTAACATAATTAAATTTTAGGGGCTTCAAGATGGTTCAGTGGGTAAATTGTTTCCTGCCAAGCCTTGGCTACCTAATTTAATCCCTGTGGCTCACATGATGGAAGGAGAGAAGTGACTCTTGCTAGCTTCCCTTTGACCTCCATATGAGCTTGTGTGCACATGATATGCACACAAGCACACACCCACATAATGGGTAGATAAAATATTGTTTAAAAATTAAAAGAAATAATTTAGTTATAGTAATGATTAAAGTGTGCCCACCTACAAGTTAAAACATCACAAATTGCTTAACACGTGGAGTAATTTTAGTGGTCATGCACTAAATTTCAAGATTATTAACTATCGTTCAAACTAATTCTGTACCTCACATTTCCCCTTTATCACTTGGTAGTTATATTTAGTTATATTGGTAACTATGTTTGGTTATTTGATAAGAATACAAATCAAAACAAATAAAACAACACATTCATGACAACAGAACCCCAGAACTTCTCACACAATCAGGAACTTTTGATTTGTTAAAGGCTTTGCTAGATACTGAGGAATTTCAATTTCTGTCTGAGTATCTTTGTTTTTTAAATGTTCTTAGATAATCGAGGAGAATCTCAATGGGTAGCCCAACAGGTTAAGTTTTTGCTGTCTGAAGATCATTTCACTTCTTGAATTTAGTCATGAGACTTGGCTTTTTCTAAAACAGAACCACAGATCACTCACTGGCTGAGTTAGGGATCACACATTAGAAAGTATATCAAAAGGAGACTCCACTTGTTCTATGTTGCTCTCTCAATTAAGAAAAGGATGGTTTTTGAGTCTTGTAGGCACAGCTGGTAGAGTCCTTAGCCACTGTATTTGTTCATCTCTGTTGGCTTTTGTCAACCTAAGCTACCTATACCCACAAAAACCATACAAATTATTCTACTTTCTTTATTGTTGCCATGACAAATGCCACGAACAAAAGAAACCTAAGAGAAGAAAGATTTATTCAGCTTACACTTACTAGGTCACAATCCATTGAGAGAAATCAGGGTAGTTGCTCATGTGGAAACAGAAACAGAAACCACAGAGAAACGATGCTTGCTGGTGTGTCCTCTCTGGTTCATGCTCAGCAAGTTTTTTTATACAACCCAGAATGTCCAGACCAGGGGTGGCACTGCTCACAGTGGGCTGGGACCACCCACAAATAGCAATCAAGAAAATGCCACAGGGCAATATGATATAGTTCCACAGGCCAATTTGATAGAGAACAGTTGAATGTCCCTCTTTCCACATGAACCTAGTTTGTGACAAAATAGTCATGACACTAATGTTTAATGCAATTTCTTTGCTCAGCCCTATAAGAAAAGAATGGGACTGATAATGCCCACAGCACTTGAGGAAGAAGCATACCATTTTACAATTTACTTATTTGTGGACTCAGTTTCTCAACCCTAATTACCTAAGATAGTCATAGAGAAGTATCTCTCTATGAAAAGCTGAAAGAATTTTGATTCTTTATAACAATGTTCAAATCTGGAAGAGAGTAAGCTGAATTTGATATCTGTAAAAATATATTCCCTTTTAGAAACTATACTGGAGCCATCCCAGAGAAAATTTTCTGTTGGATGATGGCCAAAGAGATTAGATAAATGACATGAGACTATGTCTTTCTCTTACACTCTCTCCGACCTGTTTCACACTATAACAGTTTAGACACCCTCTTTCTGTCCACAGTTTGGTCTCAGGCCTGGTTGAAAGTTTTCTGGAAGTTTTGAGGAAAGAAAAATAAAACATTATGTAGCACAAAACACTTTTATCCTGCAACAGACAGGAGTATTGTTTGGCTAGATTCAGAGGACAAAATTTTCTCAAGGCTATAAAATTTCATGGTGCATTTAAAAAAATAAAAAAAAAAAGGGGGAAAGCTTTTTGATTATGATAGCTTTTCCTTTTGATTAAAAACAGACATTCTTCTGTGGACCTTTCTTTTTATTTCTGGATATTTTAGGGAAGCAACAAGCTAAAATGACTATCACAAATGACAAATGTAGGGAATATCAGAATCTTGCTTCTAGGAGGGATCTTTTCAGAGTGTAGGTAAGGACATGGGCTTCTCCCAGCTGGATCAGCTGGTAGAATGCTCCCCCAGCATGCATAAACCATGGCCCAATCTTCAGCATTTCCAAACCAGCTTTGGTGATATGCTCCTGCAATCCTAGCCTTTGGGAAATGGAAACCAAGAGGACCATTAAGCTCAATATGACCCTCCTAGAAAGTGAGTTTGAGGCTAGCCTAGAATACACGAAACCTGGTATTTAACAACAGCAGCAACAACAAAATGATCAAGTTTCGCCAATGTGAAGATGGGCTTCCCTGCCTGAGGCTGTAGGGTATTTGTCCTCCAGTTCATTCTAGAACTTGTCCCGTGACCATGGTCTCTGGTCCTGCCCTACACTTTCCATGCTTCAGTCACCCTGGACAAGTTCTATGGAAAGAAGGCTCTATGCTCTCCCCTTCTTGTGCTCTTTCCTGGCTCATTCTCCTGATGCATCTGTCAGCCTCTTCCAGGTCCTCAGGCAGGATTAGCTCATGATGCTTGCCCACACATCTGAGTGGAATCGCTTAGGCAGACAGGACAGGAATGGATTCTGGGTCCTCCCTGCCTAATTCTCAGGCTCTCCTACCATGTCCTGTTGGATCACAGTAAGCACTCAGAGGATAATTGTGGAATGACTATGAGTTTGAATAGTTGTTGGTGAACTGTACCATTTGTCAGAACAAAACAAAACAAAACACAAAAAACTATTGTTCTCAAGGACTATAAAATACTAAGTTCAAGAAAAATGTTGGCCTCCTTAAGAGATAATAGATAGTTAGATTAAATCACTTCTTGATCAGTCTAAAGATCTAGAAATTTAGCTGCAATGAAGTTTCTCTCAAACCATGAAGATATGGACTAAAGATTAATAAATACATAAGTATTCTTGGATCCTGGAGGAACTAATGTTGCTTATATGTATATAAACCATATCTTGTCTAGTTGTTTATATCTATTTAAACTCTAACGCTCATTCTCCAAATTGTTAATTCATTGATGAATTTCTGTCATTAGTCCCAGTCAAGAAATGTTAAACTACTCTATTTATTAATGTATTTGGATGTTTTGCGTGCTTGTCTATCTGTGCACCATGAGTGTGTCTGGTGATAAAGGAGCTTGGAAGAGGGTATTAGATCTCCTGGAACTGTAGTTACAGATGGTTGTGAGTCACCATGTGGGTGCTGGGAATTGGATGCTTGGTTCTTCTGGAAGAGCGCTCAATGCTCTTAAGCACTGAACCATCTCCCCAGCCCCATAGTCAAGAATTTTAACAGGATTTTTATGTTCCCATCTAGGCTGCATATAGATAGTCTTATCGAGTCCATTTATAATCTTTATTTCATCAAATTAAAAATGATTAATTTCTGAGGTGCCAAAGATTGAAACCCATGCCTTGCTATGCTAAGCAAGCACCACTAAGCCAGATATCCAGCTACCACCCACAATTTTAAATCATTTCATCTTAATAAAATGTAAAAGACCTTCTAAAGGGCATCATACAGTTTTTTATTTTTTTTAAAAAAATATATTTTTATTTCAATAATGTTTCCTGAGACAATTTTCAGCTCTAGGAACTGCTCAGTTCCATGTCACATGGAGGGGCAAGTAATCATATTTTTATAAAAAGAATTATAAAGGAAGATTGAAAAGGGAGAGGATCAGGTCATGGGATGCTGGTTATACAGGAATAGACAAGGCCTTGTCTCCCATGGGCTTTATTCACATTTGAACAACACGTTTGGAACAACTGAGGAGCTGCTAACTGAATTTCCCACAGTCTCTTTTAAATAGTGGGAACTATACTGTTACTGTAAAGGGATAGTTAGACCCATAACAGAATATCCATCTTCCCCAGCCTGCTGAGGCTCAGGCAAGTCCCTGCACTGCACTGTTAGTTATTTCTACAATATTACACTTCAGTAGAAAGCAAATTGAAAAATCTGCACCCGTGGAAAAGGAATCGTACAAAGAAGGGTTACCTAGTTCCTTTCAGGCCTTAGTTGGCAGCTCATGTTGGGTCAGACAAAGATTTGGGTTTTCCGCTTAATGATATTTATTTATGGTGTGGAGCAGGTATATGCTATGAGCACGCTAATCTGTATGTGGTGTGGAAGTCAGAAGACAACTTGTAGGAGTCCATTCTCCCTTTCCTCCACGTGATTCCTGGGCAAGTGTCTTTACCTGCTGACAAATGTAGTTTTTGTAGTCTTTGAGGTGACCATACCCTTGAACATTAATTTGAGAGCCACGCTAAAATGAGTAGCAGAAGGAAGACTCAAGGAAGAACACTGACACATAGTTTTATGTGCAGCTCTCTGGGGGCTTCTTAGTTGTATTGAGATTGGTTTTAACCATGGAGACATTTTAATGATGCCCATTTTAATGTCTGTCACCATAACTCCATGGGTCTCCGTGGTCTTCAGTCCATCCAGAAGGTCTTGTGTGTACAGGATCTGGACTCTCTAGGATCTTGCCTCTGGCTGGGGCTGCACAAAAATCTGTTATCTTCCCAGCTTCAGGACATAGTGACATTCACTTAAGACATTTTCCTCTTTAAGACAAATACTTTCCCATTTTCCATGGACAGTGCTTACCCTGTTATTATTCTAGGTCATTCTGTTTTTTACAGTCAACGATTCATAAGCAACATCCTAGTTAGAGCAGTATATCTGTGTGTACTGGCTGGTTTTGTATGTCAACGTGACACAGGCTGGAGTTATCACAGAGAAGGGAGCTTCAGTTGGGGAAGTGCCTCCATGAGATCCAGCTGTGGGGCATTTTCTCAATTAGTGATCAAGGGGGTAGGGCCCCTTGTGGGTGGTGCCATCCCTGGGCTGGAAGTCTTGGGTTCTATAAGAGAGCCAGCAAGCAAGCCAGTAAAGAACATCTCTCCAATGGCCTCTATATCAGCTCCTGCTTCCTGACCTGCTTGAGTTCCAGTCCTGCCTTCCTCTGGTGATCAACAGCAATGTGGAAGTAAGCTGAATAAACCCTTTCCTCCCCAACTTGCTTCTTGGTCATGATGTTTGTGCAGGAATAGAAACCCTGACTTGTGTATATATATATATTTCTATATAAGACACTGTGTATATATATTTCTAAACTGAGTAAATATACACCTGTTTCCAAACAGCAAAAACCAAACTGCCCAACCGATGAAACAAAAACCAAATTTTTATAAAAATATACTTACAGGTTAAAGCTCCATGACAATGAAGTTGAATCTACCATCTATAAAGCTCATATTTTTACTTCAGTGCTTACAAGAGCAGATAGATAAATAGAGGTCTGAATAGAGTCACGACTTTTGTACCTGGTTCCCCAATAATATGATTCCAGAAACAGGCACCATGGAACAGCCACTCCTTTTGAAGGCAGTATGAGTCACTTCAATTCAATGCTTTTTAATTCTTTTGGATAGCTGAATATAATCACTTTCCTGCTATTTGCAGTGTTCGTGTTCCAATTTAAGCCACTTTTAAGCAATGTTTCAAAAGAAATCTGTCTGGTTCAGATTATGTGTGAACCTGATACCAGAGGCTGACGGGGTAGTTTCGGATTGCAACGTCAACACTGTGTTCAGTCCTAACACTTCCCAGCGTCTGTTTCCTTCCTGGCTGGCAGGGTTACTGGATGAGCAGTTACTCCATTCTTGAGGGATTGAGTAAGGTGAAGGTTCTCACTGTAGAGAGCGAGTGCCCTCAAAGAATTCGAGGGGCTTTTCTTAGAAGTCGTGCGTTTTATTTAGTATACCTGAACTATTTGGTTTCACAAGCTGAAAGCCTTGTCATTCCTCTTCAGAAAGGATGACCCATAATCCGCTGCAATTCATGTTTGCTGTGAAATTACTCCTGTGTTATCATACTCCTGTGTTTTACTAAACAGGACCATTTTAAACAATCCTATGAAATAAATGGCAAGATACACACACACACACACACACACACACACATATGTAAATACACACACATGTGTATACACACACATACACACATACACATACATACACACACATATACACACACATATATATATACATGTATATATATATATATATGTATATATATATATATATATATATGATGTTATTTAGGTGCCTTACGGACCCAAACATGTCTCAGTTTGAGTTGGGTGAGACCTCTAGTTTACACTTTACCTTCTTTCTGAGACTCCATATTCCCCATAAATTGTCCCTATGTCAGCATTGCAATGAAGTTCTTCCATTTGAAATATGTATATTTGAACTCATTATCTTGAAATAGCTCAGCAGTGTTTGACTTTTGATTGCATTCTGTTTTCTGGTGGGGAAGTCCAGTGTCAAGGTGCAGTTGTCCTTTGCTCAGTGTAAGAACAAATAATTCCTGCCTTATTTATCAGAAGGGCAGGGTCAATATCACATACTCTCAACTTTCAATGGCTGCCTGCTTCTCCTTCAGCAAAACTACATTAGAGTCCACCCTCTTACACTCTTGCTAATGGCTTGGACCAGCTATTACACAGGCTTTCCTCTTTGGAGATGACAGAAACAAAGGGCCCTAGCAGACAAAATAAAAGGCAGTATAGTGTGAAAGGCTTGGTATGTTTAAAAGTCCCAGGGTGCTTTCTGCACGTTACTATTTTCTTCCCAGGAAAATATTTCTTGATAAAGGCTTTGCAATTCCCTGTGAGTCAAAGGGGGGATTTTAAGCACCACATAAGAACTATAAGATGCTATTTTAGAGCACATAAAACCATATGGGTAGTTCATATGTTCCGACCTAGTCCTGTAATAACCTCTGCGTCTGCTATTTCAATTGCCATGTGGAAAGTTACATTAGAAAGTGAACCTTGCCATTATATAAACATAGAACAAAGACACACCTTAGGTAGGGCTTTATAACAAATGGCAGATCATTATTGCTTCCTCTGGTATTTCCTTTGCAGTGTTGATTATGATGAGGTCCTGGCATAATGACAATGAATACCATTCCAAAGAAATTCCATTTTCACTTATGTAACAGGATGTTAGAATGGGGGCTTATCTGGGTTCTATGTCAACTGAAGCACAAATACGGTAGGTACAAGGCAGCCATGTGTGTTTGAAATAGAGCCACAGATGAGAGGATTAAAAAAAAAATTAAAACCTCTTTTGGGACACTCGATCAGGAAGGACACAATGGTAGAGAACAAGAAAGGAAAGAAAAGCTGACAAAACAAATCCCTTAGCATCCCATCACCAGTAGGACCTCCTATGCAAAGAATGAGGAACGGGTACTGTCACCCAGTGACGGAGGAAGGCCAAGCATAGAGTTCTGAACTTGACCTTGCATTTGTCATACACAGAAGGCTGATAATTGGTTTGTTCCTGAGAAAGCTGAAGTATAAAGATGATTGAGTTCTGTCTGTTTCAGAAAATCCCAGAAGGAAGTTGTAATGGTTTGTATATGCTTGGCCCAGGGAGTGGCACTATTAGGATGTGTGGCATTGTTGGAGTAGGTGTGTCACTGTGGGTGTGGGCTTGAGACCCTCACCCTAACTGCCTGGAAGTGAGTCTTCCATTTGTAACCTTCAGATGAAGATGTAGAACTCTCAGCTGTGCCTGCATCATGCCTGCCTAGATGCTGCGATGCTCTTCCACTTTGATGATGATAGCCTGAACCTCTTAATCTGTAAGCCAGACCCAATTAAATGTCCTTTATAAGAGTTTCCTTGGTCATGGTGTCTGTTCACAGCAATAAAACCCTAACTAAGAAGTCTGAGTACTAAGGTCCAGTAACAGCCTCTTAATTCCATTATATGGAGTCAGAGAAGAGGGCAGTAAATGTAGGAAATGTGGAATATTAGGGTAGATACACTAGGGCACCCTGGAATGGTTAAGAAGAGAGGAAGTAAGTTACAAAGGGGATGCTGGCAATGAATAACTGACTTGCCAGTGGTAAAGGACTCTCACATGGGTCAGGATGAGAATGCTTCTGCCAGGCTGACAGGGACTTGAGGACTGAGACTTCCAGGAGCCTACAGAAGCACTCAGTGAGACTCAAGCGTTAGTGTGAGCCATTGTGAGCTCAGAGAAAGCAAAGCCACCCACTCAAACATTGTTCTGTCCCCTCACCTTTCCCTCCTATCGCACTTCCTTCCTGGCAGGAAATGTGCGGACAGGAGGGAAGAGGTTATTAGAGAGTCTCCTTGCCCTGTGCTGGCTCACAGCCTAAACCATGTTCCCCCTGGGGGAGGGGAGGCAAAGTCACGACACTCTATATTATAGGTTCTCAGAATTACATGGGACTGGACCTTCTAGTTATTGAAGGAGGTGGCTTCTGAGTTAAAGTGAACATGGGGCACATTACTAGAGAGTGGCTCATGTTTTATGAAGATTCTGCTTGTTAGATCACAGAACCTAGCTTCTTTCTCTCTCTCCCAGAAATAAGGCCACACACCCTTGTACTCTCTCTACAAAAAGCTGATAGGCAAAATATGCTGTGGCCTGTGTTCTTTCTCCATTTACAGCTTGTGAGCCCGGTCCCCCAATACCCTGAGTTATAACAATTTTATCTAGTGCCTTCCAGACTTGTGATATCAACTCTCTTGTCCCCCTAACATATAAGACAGAAACTCCCTTTGGGTCGTGAAACAGGGTTTTGACTCTCCCTTTTCTCCTTTCAGTGCCTGCCAGTGTAGCGCAGTGACTCTCCTAATGAAGGTCCTTGAAGAATTTATCTCAGTTTCCTTATAAACCTGCTAACATTTATACTACCACCGTGGGATAAGGAAAGATAATTTTAATGTCTTCTATGTATCCAAAGCGGACAGTAGATGAGGGCAAAAGACTGTGAGTGGTTTCTTCCTTGCATTGGTCTACTTCTTCGTGCTGAGTTAAAGACATCAGCTAAGGTTAAAATAAAACTCCATATAGAGAAACACAGCAGCTAGGAGAACAGTGGGGGCCTTTGCCATGGAAAAGGTTCCAACCCACTGGAACGTCCTTGGATATGTGGAACTCTACAGGGCAAACATAGATTAAACAAATGGCAAGTAGAAACCTGAGGGGAGAGTCAGTGGGTTTTGATGCTCCTCAGGAGAAAGAGATTGCAGATCCAGTTTGTCTGTTGGCTAATTTGTGCATGCAGGCACTCTGAGAATAAATGGAGCCATAAGCTTTAGACAATGGCCTCACTTCTTTTAGTCTGCATGACTCAGACACAAGGGAATGTGGGATACTCAGCATACAATGGGTATGAAGGCATCTGGGCGGTGCCTTCAAGATTTGATACCTCTTCATATGTCTTTCTCACTAACACAAACTTCTGTGCTTCCCCATATTCACTTTATTTTATCTTATTGTTATGTTAGTTTGAGGATATTAAAGTTAATATTAAATTTGGTATTAGCAATGATATTTTTCACAAATACAATTGAATGGTTTAAAAAACAGGACAGAATGAAGATCTTAACCTTTGTACAGGGAATGGGTATTTTTGCTTTAGAAATAAATAAATAAATAGCTCTTAAAACTTTATTTTTTAATTCGTGTGTGTGTGTATGTGTGTGTGTGTGTACACATCTCCATGTGCACACAGCATGGGTGTGGAGGTCAGAGACACCTTGTGGGAGTCAGTTTGGTTCTTCCATCATATGAGTACTGGAAATTGAACTTAGGTTGTCAGGCTTAGTGTAACATAACTCTGGCCCTATTACTTTTAATTCAGGATATTCAGGTATTAATTTGCATACTTAAAATATTTTACTGATGTGCAATTTTGCTTCAAAAGTCCCATTTTTGATAATCAAAATAAAACAAAACAAAATATGTGACTGTAAGAAAAAAATCAGTTTTTTCTTTAATCCCACTTTCCTATTTTTAAAGGTACTAGTAATATGGACTACCATTTATAAGTACACAACATGTGTTAAGAACTTTGTTGAGAGGACTGGTAGGAAGGCTCACTGAATAAAAGTACTTGCTGCCCATCAATCAACGCTGTCTTGAGTCTGATCCCTGGGACCCAAATGGTGGAAAGAGAGAATGGATTCTCTTAAGTTATCCCCTAACCTTCACATGTATGCATTGCTAAACAGACTCCTTCTACACACACACACACACACACACACACACACACACACACACACACACACACACACACTTAAACAAATGCAGCCAAAAATTTAAAAATTATATGCAATATTAAAAAAATATGCTTAAAGTTTTTTCTCTGCTCCACAGTGTTATCCTTTTAGATTGTCTTAGATATAGTTTACAAAGAGGAAATAGAGACTTATAATAACTGAAGAATACACTTTAGATGACACTATTTTAATCTGAGCCTCTGCTGAACAGGATCCATATCTTTTAACAACCATGCCACCTGAATGCAACCTTCTAAATAAATCATGAATGAAATGTCCAGTTTGGCCATGATACTGAAGACATAGATGAATAATGAGGGATTAAAGCAAGTGCCTTGGAATGAACTGCATCTCTTGTCTGAGTCTGTTACACTTGGCAAGTCCATGCAGAAAGGGAACATCTGGTCCATTTCCTTCTATGGCGGCTCCTTCGCCCTCTGCTTTTAGTTGTATGACAAAGCAGAGGCAGGGATGATTGATCTGCTAATTGAAGATCCTTACTTCTAATAAACACTCAGAGCCAGATTTCTAAAAGGAATAGTTTCAAGGCTGTGTTTGAAGAAACCCAGAGGATAACATTTTCCCAGCAGGCCTCGGATCTGAATATAGTGGTCCCATGTCCCTCCCTGTAGGCAATCCCAGCATCCTTTCCTTTTCTACTTAAGAGTCTCTGGTCGTCCATGATTGTTTCAGATAGTGTTGTTTTCTATAGCCTCTTTATTCTATACTGTGTTCCCAACTGCCATTAGCATATACCCACTTAGTTCTTATTGCCCCCATTTGGAGCTCATAGACAAGCATACCTTTCAGAGAAAAGAAAAGAAAAGGACATCTTTACTAACTATAGAGTTATATTCCATATTTTTATTTCAAACTCCATTAACTGAATCAATCTCAGTAGAAAAAACTAAAATAATAAATATCTTACTTCTTAATAAGTAATTAAAAATATAGAAATATAGAAGAGTTTCTCAAAACTCTAATGTTATAAAGGCTATTTCACTTTGGTACATTTTCTTCTCCCTCTGTATAACGTGCATTTTACTCCACTGAAATCATACTGATGAATAATAGAGCAATGAGATATGTTCATCTTTTAAAGACTACAGAAGCTCTTCATTTAATCAGAAAACTGATGGTTCATATTGAGAGAACCCAATGATTAAATTCTGCTACTTTTCTCAAGTCAGGTTTGTTACTGGAAACAGATGAAAGCAAAATAGGAAAAAGGTTTCTTAGCATATGGAAGCTTGAGGATGTTTAAATTACTTGCTTCTTAATTAAAATTCATTTACAGTTTAATTATGTGAACTGGAGAGTTGAGTCAGTGGTTATGGGAACTGGCTGCTCTTCCAGAGGGCCAAGGTTTGGTTCCTAGCACCTCAGGACAGCTCAGAATCATTTGTAACTCTAGTTCCAGGGGATCAGACACCATCTTCTAATCTCCATGAGGACTAGGCACACATATAATGCAATATATATATGCATATATATTTATACACATACATATGCAAAACATCCATACATGTAAAAATAAAATTATTAAATTTTAAATAAGAATGTACTTAGCCTTAGAGAGTTTAATGTACTTACTGGGTCAGCATTACAGCTGTTTCATAATATTGTTACTTTTTAAAAATTTATGGATAAGTGTCATACTTATAGACACAACCATCTGTAGTGACAGAGGAGTGTGTGACCTGTATCAGCAAGTCTCTTGGCATGATTTTGTAGCTCTAAAGATTTCCCCAGAGTAAAACAGATGGAAAATATCAGTACTGCAGCACTGACACTCCTCATCACCCCTAGAGTGGTGGCCTGAAGGTTAAGAAACAAAACAGGGAAATGGAGAGTGAAAAGTTAGCTAGCTCTTTTAATCAATCAGAAGTTGAAACCAGAAGTCTTAGTATTATGTTCTCAATGGAAAGAAAAAGTCACACAAACAAACCAAGGCAGAAGAAATGGTCTAATAACAATGGTCTCTTACACATCAAATGCTTCACTAAGATCAATGGTCAGATGTTTCCTATAGCCATAAAAAACGAGCCAGTTGGCTTCTTCTGCTGGGTATGGTGATTTCTGCATTGGCCATGGACCTAGTGATGGTGAACGGTGTGTCAGGCACTGTGCTGGGAGTGAGGGGGGTTATGGATGAGGAAATAAACACTAGTTGCAACCATCACTGTCATAAATAATACATGTTACTTCCATAGGGGATTCCTCTCAAAATGTTGGATTTCCCATTTAGCAAGTCAAGATACCCAACTGGGCAAACAGCTCAGTGTGTGGAGAAATCTATATTAGATTCAGGAAAAATCTCTCTCAACAAAGTCAGAGGAACTGAAAAAAAAACTGGGTAAATATACCTAACAGCTTTTCCCTCAAAGTACAGATTAGGAACTGTTATGCAGTCTCTTATTGTCTTATTTTGACAGAGACATCAACAGTTCTTTCACAGGCAGATGTATGTTTTTTGGTGGCAACTGTTAAAGTAACCTATTTTTCCCATTGACTGCCCTTTCAAATGCATCACCTATTAGTTGATACAGACACCTGTGTTTTCAACACCATCTATCGGTTGTTGCTGCACATGCTATAATGATGCTTGTGTCTTCCTCCCTCAGCAAGTTCTATTTCTTGTCCATCTCTACCTTCAGTAAAGTTCCTTTGAAGCCACTATGAGGCTGCCTTTTTCTCAGATTGGCTCATCCTTTTTTACTGATGCCTTTTCAAGACTTTTCAAAGGTATGGTCCCTCCTTTCCTCACATGGGCAGTAAACAATGGGATGTTAAGTACAGAATTCTTCACTGGCTGGCTGGACAACCTTGGATGAGGTACTGTACACCTCTGACACTATTTTCACATCTTTGTGATGGACTAATCATACTAGAGACTTGCTGTCTAAGAGTAATGTCTGCCTAAGTACACAGTGTTTCCATTTGAAGTATCTCTCAAGATCTCCATGTCTTTCTTACTATAGATGCATTGTGACATTATACTGGGTAGGATAGTGTTTGCTGTTCTGCTTCCAACTAGGAAAACTTAGCCAAGACTTTGATTGATTTCTTCTGGCTGGTTAGGAGTCAGAGCCCAGACACCCAATGGGTGGTATATGAAGTTTGCAGGGTCTAGGACTCACATCCTAGAGTGCCAGACTACTTTAAACATATTACCTCACATTTACATTTATATTCACTCACATCTTGTCCCATCTAAAAGAAAACTCTTGGGTTTTCCCTTTATCTTTCTTCCCAATTTGACTCTGTATTTCATGACTTCAAAAACATTGGAGTCATCTGTGAATTGGAAACGTCAACTCCCATTTCCTCTTCTCAATCATTCTCCAATATCATAGTCAGATGTTTCCACTCACAAGAGGACACTGCTGTTAATTCTACTTATTAAGTATAGATTTGCTCCTGGCGTCCCATCCACTGTTAGATGGCTCTAAAATCATAATTCTCTGTCTTTTGTTATTGTTGTTGTTACTGTTCTTTTAAGAGGTTATAAAATGTAGCTAATTACCTCCTAACCTAATTAAAACAAAATAAAGTTATTTTGAATTACTGTGTAGGGCCTTTGAATGTCTTTGTAAATGTTTCCCTGGGTTTGTTTTTATCCAAATATATAGCTTCTCCATAAAGAGGAGACAATAAATTAGTTTGTCATTGTTATTATTTTTAATTACATTTTCTCTAATGAGTGAGTGTGCAAAGCACTCAAGAATTCTATCACTTTTTCACCCAGAACATGAGAATCTTTTTCCCATTCCTGGTTTAAAGTAAGTCACAAAATGTAGCAAGCTGTTTCATCACATCAGCCTTGGGTTCCCTTAAATTACTTATGTGGCAGGTAAAACAACTTAATCAATAATTTACAAATGATATAAAATATTTTCAAATACACTTATTATTCCAAAAGTGCATATAAAGTCTATTCATTATTAAACCACCAGAGTTTAACATGTGAACTGTCTTAGTTAGGACTTCCATCACTGTGAAGAGACACCATGACCAAAGCAACTCTTTTAAAGGGAAACATTTAACTGGGGTTGGCCTACAGCTTCAGAGGTTTAATCCACTATCATCATGGTGGGAAGCATGGAAGTATGTAGGTAGACATGGAGCTGGAGGAGCTGAGAGTTCTACATTTTGATCTGAAGGCAGCTGGGAAGAGACTAGATGTGTTTCACACTAGGTGTGGCTTGAGCATTTAAGACAACAAAGTCCTGCCTCCACATGCTTCTTCTAACAAGGCCACACCTCCTCCAACAAGGCAATACTTCCTTTTTTTTTTTTTTTTTTT
>NW_022196905.1:201276665-201304444 GCF_008632895.1 Mastomys coucha
ATAGTCATTGGGTGAAGTTTTAATAATGGGACAAGATTGCATAGGTGTTACAATTTCAGGATGGTCTGATACTAGATGTTTGAAAATTTCAAAGAAATAAAGATGAGAAAATTAATTTAGTTGATTTTTACCTGTAATTACTTAATGGATGACATCAACAGAGAACACTTGAATATACAATTTGCTATGTCCATTTAGTAGAGTAAGACTGTAAAAATACATCTACAGAGATATTGGGCTTTACAAGTGTGTTTTGAATACCCACTAGTTGGGCATCCACTTTCCATCAGCAACTTTTCCACTTTTGACTTAGATTCTGTAACAACCTTTCCAGTTTTGGCTTGGATTCTGTAACACTGAATATTTCTTGAGAGCAGTGACACTAAGATCCATTGACAATTCTAATCATTCGAGTATTGCCTTTGTGAGAGAAAACTCATTCAAAACCCATGCTGCATGGGTTTAATTACACAAACTATAAATGGCATTCTTGTGGCTTCACTCACCAGCCTTTCTGTGTGTGTGTGTCCTTAGTTCAATTCTCCTCAAGCCATAATTATGATTTTCATATTATGCATCACTGTCCCTGAATTATATTTAGATAGTTAACTTTAAGAATAATACACTTAAGATAACTTCCTGGAGCTGGAGAGATGGCTCAGTGGTTAAGAGCACTGACTGCTCTTCCGAAGGTCCTGAGTTCAAATCCCAGCAACCAAAGATAACTTCCTAGACATTTCAGAAATTAACATGTAACATATGTTTTTAATGTAAATTTGGTTGCATCTCTATTTTCCTTGTGTCATTGGCTGTTTCTCCACAGAATTTTGTGGGCTTCATCTTTCATATCACAATGCTCACCTCGTACTGCACATTTCTCTGATGATGCCCATATCCCATTCAGCCTGAGACCTTGGGGATAAGAATCCATCAGCACTCCTCCACCTGATCTTCTGAGATATAATCTCTCCAGATTAAACTGAGTCACAGAGAAGAGCTGAGCACTAAAGACCATTTCAGATGAGCCCATCTTTTCTCCATGGACACCCTAAGAAGCAATATGATCTGAGAGTAGGTGAGTCTTCTCTCAACTACTTCCCTTGAGTTAGCTAGAAATCTTTTCCCTACATGTTCATCTGGGAGAGCAGAGACAGTCTCTTCTGTTTCAAGTGGGAGCCATGAGGGTAGGAAGTATTGCCCTTTACTGGTTGAAGTCTTCCTTCACCTTCTCATCCTTTACAAAACAGACAGACAGACAAAAGCCAATGGTTTTAGATGAGATCTCATGTCGCTGTTAATTTTCTCCTTTGAACATTTGGAAGAGCTGAATCTCATGTGCAGTAGTTTTCAAAATGTCAGTGTTTCTAGAGACTGGAGAGATGCCTCAGAGGTTAAAAGCATGTGCTGATCTTGGAGAGGACCTGAGTTTGGTTCTTAGTACCCACATTCGGCAGATCATAAACACCTGCAACTCCACCTCTAGAGGATCCAACACCCTCTTCTGATCTCCATGGGTATCTGCACTCACATGTACATACCCTCACACATCCACATAAATAATGTCAATTTTTTTTTTGAGACAGGGTTTCTCTGTATATCCCTGGCTGTCCTGGAACTCACTCTGTAGACCAGGCTGGCCTTGAACTCAGAAATCTGCCTGCCTCTGCCTCCCAAGTGCTGGGATTAAAGGTTTGCACCACCACTGCCTGGCTAGTCAATTATATTTTTAAAAAAGGAAATGTTTTGATAATTGTATCAGGAGCTTACAGGAATGGAGGTTTTCCTGGCAGGCCCATAGCGATTCACATTCATCATAACTTGGTCACAGTGTTATCCTGTGAGAATACAGGGAAGCTAACCATGCTATCAATATGTGCATGCATATGCACGTGTGCACATGTGCATACACACACACACACACACACACACACACACACCAACCAGTTTTCATAATAATCTCAGGAAAGTTTGTCACAGGTTTGTTTTAGAGGAATTGAAATATTGAAGGATTCAGTACTACTGGTCCAGAGCTTGCAAGATTCTTGTCTAACTATGAACAATCATCTCCAAATCTGTATCAGATGTTTTCTTTCCACACCTTATAACCCATGGTAGGCATATGGCTCATATTTGCAGCTGACCCAGGGATGAGAGAATCAAAACTCTAAATTACTTTAACAAGTTGAAAGATTGGCCAAGAAAGCTCCCAGCTGACATTTTATAGGAAAAAAATTAGGGTTTTAGGTTTAGGGGTGGTAGGGAGAGGGGAAGGTGCTGGTTCCTGTGAAAAAGTATAGTCTGTGGCTGATATTCACACTGACGTACAGAGTTACAAAATGCAAGTTAAAGTGTCTTTTATACCACGGTTGGATATATAATATGTCTCAGGAAATGAGAGTGGCCATCTGTTTCTTTCTGTGCTGGAAGTAAACCATTATCAATTTTGTCTAGTAATTATAATTTGTTAAATGGGATAATAACAAATATATACATTGTTTTTCAAAGTTGACAAGGATTGCTCATCTGTCAGCTGGTGAGTCTTCCATCCCGGACATATTTTATAATTCTCAGACCCATTTCTGATTCATGAAATGAGAGCAATAGTACTTCCTCCTCATCCAAGGTTTCGTATGTATGCATCTTAAATGACTGGATGGCATCCTTTGATATCTTCCTATGTGTCCATCTAGCATCTGCAATGACTGGTTGGCATCCTTTGATATCTTCTTATGTGTGCATCTAGCATCTGCAATGACTAGTTGGCATCCTTTGATATGCTCTCTTCCCCTAGCAAATGGCAACATAGCCAACAGCATGCTATTTGAAAACAAAGGCCAGCAGTATGTACAACTTAGCTTTAGTTGCTTTTGCTTTCTGTGATTTCAGTTAGCTGTGACCTGCAGAAATCTGAAGATATGCTGTCTGAGCCAGGAGGTGCCCTGAGAAGACCTTGGGTGCAAGCTCTGCAGCAAGTCCCACAACATCCAGAGGAAGCTCCACTCCCAGGTGCTCTAACATGGCCAGGATCAGAGTTGAAGAGGACCCAACATCTGTCCCAACACCTGGAGTAACTAGGAGCAGCAGGGCCAGGCACACAGGAACTCTGCCAGCCCAGTGGCTCAGGTTACTTCCGGTCTGTCTGGGCCAGCAGGTGCCCTGAGCAGACCTTGGGTGCAAGCTTCACAGTCAGTCCCACAACACCCAGAGGAAGTTCCACTCACAGGTGCTCTAACAAGCACAGGATCCCAGGATCCCAGAATCACAGGATCACTGAGACAGCTTGACTATGAGGAGTTCTGACACAACCAGGATCACATGAAGGACTGGCTCCAGTCAGATTTAACAAGGGGAGGTAGCACTAGAGATAACCAGATGATGCAGGGCAAGCTTAAGAATATAAGTAACACAAGCCAAGGTTACTTGTCATCATCAGAACCCAATACTCCCACTCTAGCAAATCCTGGACACACCATCACACCGGAAAAGCAAGATTCAGATATAAAATCACTTCTCATGATGGTGACACAGGAATTTAAGAAAGACATAAATAGCACTCTCAAAGAAATACAGGAGAACACAGGTAAACAGCTAGAAGCCCTTCAAGAGGAAACACAAAATTCCCTTAAAGAACTACAGGAAAACACAATCAAACAGGTGAAGGAAATGAGCAAAACCATCCAGAATCTAAAAATGGAAATTGAAACAATAAAGAAATCAGAAAGAGAGACGACTCTGGAGATACAAAACTTAGGAAAGAAATCAGGAGTTGTAGATGCAAGCATCACCAACAGAATACAAGAGATAGAAGAGAGGATCTCAGGGGCTGAAGACACCATAGAAAACATTGACACAACAGTCAAAGAAAATGCAAAAAGCAAAAAGCTCCTAGCCCAAAACATCCAGGAAATCCAGGATGCAATGAGAAGACCAAACCTAAGGATAATAGGTATAGAAGAGGTGAAGACTCCCAAGGTAATGGGCCAGTAAATATCTTCAACAATATTATAGAAGAAAACTTCCCTAACTTAAAGAAAGAGATGCCCATGAACATACAAGAAGCCTACAGAACTCCAAATAGACTGGACCGGAAAAGAAATTCCTCCCATCACATAATAATAAAAACACCAAATTCACTAAACAAAGAAAGAATTTTAAAAGCAGTAAGGGAAAAAGGTCAAGTAACATATACAGGCAGGCCTATCAGAATTACACCAGACTTCTCACCAGAGACTATGAAAGCTAGAAGATCTTGGGCAGATGTCATACAGTCCCTACCAGAACACAAATGCCAACCCAGGCTACTATACCCAGCAAAACTCTCAATTACCATAGATGGAGAAAACAAGATATTCCATGTGTAAATCCAAATTTACACAATATCTTTCCACAAATCCTGCTCTACAAAGGATAATAGATGGAAAACATCAACATAAGGAGCAAAACTACACCCTAGAAGAAGCAAGAAAGTAATCTTTCAACAAATCCACACAAAACTAATTCCACCTCTTACAACAAAGACAACAGGAAGTAACAATTACTTTTTCTTAATATCTTAATTTGAAAGTTAATATTACCAACATATCCTAATCGATTGAAATCCAAAAATATGAGGAATTAGAAATTTATTGACTGTCATCCAATGGTCTCTCTAATTTGGTAATTGGAGAAATACGTCCAATATTGTACAATCCGTATACACTTTCACCTTGTTTGTTCATGACAGTGTCTTGCTGTGTACAACATAATGGTCTTGAGATCTTGCTTCTCCTATCTCAGCCTCTCTATTAGTAGTATTGTTTATTTCATGTTTTTCACACTATACTATGGTTTTCAGAACAGCTTATATATTTTAAAAGTATTTATATAACCAAAAGAAATTTAGATAATTAAATTGGGAGGGGGCTTGTAAGAGAACAACAAAGAGTGAGACTGAATGCTTTGCTTGACATTTGTAACTCTTGTATCAAGTTACCACAGTAAGAGCCAAGATTTTAAGCTCTACTAAATACAAAACAAACAAACAAACAAAAACACTTTATGTATTTGTGTTCATTTAAGAAAATATTAGTAGTGAAATATTATTTTGAAATATACAGTTAAAGCCGGGCGGTGGTGGCACACGTCTTTAATCCCAGCACTTGGGAGGCAGAGGTAGGCCGATTTCTGAGTTCGAGGCCAGCCTGGTCTACAGAGTGAGTTCCAGGACAGCCAGGGCTATACAGAGAAACCCTATCTGGAAAAACCAAAAAAAAAGAAAAAAATACAGTTAATATGTTTGGAGTTATTTAAAATTTGTATTGAGGAAAACATATGCATTTTCAGTATTGCCATAGACAAGCATCTACATAAGACTCTTAAATTGATTGTTGTTTTATATCAAAACAACTTTTATAATACTTATTTTTATTGTTATAATATTTTATAAGCTTTAAAGAATATGACAAAAAAAGATATTTTGAAGGGGAGGTCTCTGGGAGGAATTGGGGTACAAAAGGAAAACAATAATGTGCTTTAATTCTATTTACTTAAAGTATGTTTTTAAATGTTAACAAATTTAGATAAATTGAAATCATGTAACTTTTCTCATCATAATGCAATAAAACTTAAAAAAGAAAAAAAGAAATCTGAAGATATTAAAATAAAAATTACAGAAATAACAAAGACAAAACAAAACAAACCACATAAGTTTTAAATCACATGCTATTCTGATGGGTGTGGTAAAATCCATCTCTTACTGTATCCCACCTATGAGATAAATCATCATTTACCCAGTATTCACGGTACCTATGCAACCCACCCACTAGACAGTGATGATGTCAGCTAGATGTGCCAGTATAGTGCTTGTATTCTATTAACCCTGGCTTTATTAATAACAGCCTCAAAGTACACAATTAGATGTGCTTGCAGCTCACAGAGGTTGATGAGAAGACATAAAAAGTTATAGCTATGGCACATGATAGGGCTTAGGATAAAAGTGGCAATCACATCTGTGGGTGGAAGATGTGTGCTAATTCACAGCACTTTAGCATCAGGGAGCATCAAGACTGTATCAAGACTGGCTCCCCAGAAGTAACTAATACCAACTCATTTACTGCAAGGGGATAGTTAAATATATTCAGGGGAAGATTTGGACTAGATATTAATTTTAAAATTATTAGAGACTACTATAGTTATTAATTATATACTTGGTTTGTAAATTAAACTATGTAATTGATAAATTATATATATATGTATATACATATATGTGTGTATATATATATCACTCTATATAGGTTTGGTACTATGTACGTATCCTCTGTGGATGAGTAGGCTACCAGACAGTATCATGCACTAGCTATGCCTTGTCTATATTTTGTGTACACAGCTACTTTAGGTTCTTGTTGTGATTTTCAGAGAATGTATCTTCCATGTGCTAAGGAATTTCCTTACTCACTTAGGGAGACAAAAAAGGTCTATGAAGCAGGCACAGTAAAAATCTTAACTTGAAAAACAGACATCCACCTTCCTAAAAGTTCCTTTTTTCCCCTGTTAGCCATTTTTGCTTCTGGGGATTTTTAAACAACTTGCGATGTTTTTAGTGCTCTGATCTTGCTGGCAGTTCCCCCTCCCTCTTACTTTCCCTCTTCATTCACTTCCTCTCAGGTGTCCTGCAGGAATTCCACGTTTCTCAGATTACTATGTGTGGCACTTCCCAAAGTCAGTTTAGAGCCAACTGTACACATACAAAAGCCATTAAGATGCTGGGTTTAGCAAAACCCAGTGATTTCTTCCCTCACAGATTTTGTTCTTCCTAGGGTAGAATTGTGTAGTTGAGTAGTATTTTATTCCTTTGCCAAACTGGGAAAATAAGGCTTGAAAAATGGCAGCTCTTTATTACTTGTTAAACAAATTAACATAATTAAGTTATTAAAAATGGATGTAGAAATGACCATTCCATCAACTCATTTCCATTGTAAACATCTATGATGGAGACTGTTCTTCTCAGCTGTGGAAAGTGCCTATTATATAAACTCACTGGTCCTCCTTATATTAACCCAAGAACAGCCTTAATTACAACAATATCATCTTCAAGTCAGGGAGAGGGTGATGCAATAGTTGTACCATATGGAATGGATAGAGGACAGACATTGTAAACAGATGATAAACAAAGGGCTCCGATTAAGATAGAGAGTTAAGTGTGAAAATTAAAAAGGTATATCCTTTTTTCATGCAGTACCAGCTGGAGGAGGTGGAAGAGAATGTCTCTAGTTTTAGGAAAGGGAAGCAAGGAAGTGGTTATTTATGGCTGGGCCTCAGACTTTAGAGGGAGCGGGTGTGTGGAGTTTGAGTCTTGGAGAGGAGGTAAAAGCTTAAAAGCTTCTAAGGGAATGGTTTGACTCTGGAATGGGATCAATGTTGGAAGCCTGATTAAGAGCTGAAATAGCTGCATCTGAAGTCAGCCTTGCATCCATCTGGACAAGGCTGACTTCTCACTCTGCCTGACGCTCATGATAGGCACAGGTATGCTGCTTGCACATGCCTGGAGCAAGCTCAGCCAGCCATCAGCAAAAAAGGCTAGCTATACAAACGCCATCCTCGTATGACAACTAATTAGCCTCAACTGTCACACGAGATCACCTGTAAAGTCAATGAAATATTTCAGTGACCACCTTGGAATTTTCTGAATATATTGGGGGAAAAAACCCCAGTAAACATGAAATCTATAAATGCCAATACTAGAAGTAAATATAAACTAAATTAGTCTTTTTTTATTTCATGATTCTCTTAGTTTACTAAAGAAAAAAAATCTACCATTGTGAAAAGGGGCAACACTTTTAGATATGGAAACACGGATTCTCAGAGCCAAATACAAGACCAGTATCCTAGCCATGGGGGTCCTGGGTACAGTTTCCTCGTACCTCAGTTTCCTATGTGTAGAGTGTAGAATCTGTATGCATGCAGGTGTGATTATTAGATAAATTCAGTATGTAAACCTTAGTGTATGAACCCATCCATGATAGAGAGATGCTAGGTGAGACATTCACCATTTCTTTTCATTCACCCCTGCAAATAAAATATTATCTCCAGAGGGCACAATGTTTTCTCTGTTTTGTACACTCCTCCATTCCTGATTAATGATGACACTTAGTAGGTGTTCAATAATTTTTAATTTTTTTGCAACAATTGAGTCAGGTAGTCATATGGCTTACATTTTTAAAAAGGTTCACAACACACTCCTTGTGTGTGAGAGTATATTTGTGTTTGTGTGTGTTTGAGAGAGAATCCAGTTGTTAGTAACATTTATTTTGCAATAAAATAGGTGTCATGAAAATAAGACAATGGAGAAAGGTATTTTGTAAAGTATTTTTCATTGTGTATGTGGTGGTTTGAATGAAAATGGCCCCTATAGACTCATAGGCTGCCTACTTGAAAAGATTCAGACATGTGAACTTGTTAGAGCAGGTGTGGGCTTGTTGGAAGAAGTTTGTCAGTGGGCCTGGGATTTGGGATTTCAAAGGCTAAGCCAGGCCCAGTGTCCCTCTCTTTCTTTCTGATGCCTGCTGATGTTGATGTAGATCTCTCAACCGCTTCTCCAGCATCATGTCTTCCTGCATGCCACTGTTTCCTGCCATGATAATAATGGACTAAACCTCTGAATGTAAGCCAGCCCCAATTAAATGCTTTCTTTTTTAAGAGTTGCCATTGTCATGGGGGTCTCTTCACAGCAACAGAACATTAAGACAGTATCTAGTCATAGTACCGTGTTACATAAGGGCATTTTCATATAAGTACATAACATATTAAGAAAGCTCTATCCCATACCACTCTACTCTTTCTGTTATCTCCCAATAATTCCCCTTTGTTCCTTTGAACAATTCACTTTTACTTTCCTATCATATGTCAAATGCATGATTTTATTTGCCTATACAAAATTTAGGAACCACAAAGGAGAGAAAAAGGTGTTTTTCAGAGATAACTTAATTTGATTAATATGATTATGTCAGTCAGACAAGAAGGGATAGTTTTAGTAGTCAGGACTCTGAATTTTGTGGTTGGAAATGCCATCAACTGAATAGTTCACGAGAGAGGGAACAAACAAACAAACAAATCCCTAAACAACAGAAATAGACAGAGGAAGGCAGTTACCTCTCCAAATCGTCCCAGATTGAGCCAGATTGAGCCAGGTAGAGGCAGGGAACACCCTCCCTTGGTTCACTGGTTTCCTAAGGGACAAGGAGGCCACATGGTTGCACAGACCTTGAGGAGAGCTTGTGTGCCATTGACCACTGTTTTCTTTTAAGTCTAAGTTTCACTGGAAGGAACTGTACTCATTAGCAGCGAGACAGTGTAGTTATTTTTGACAGGGGGGAATGCTGAGACCAACTATTCCCCCACAAGCAGTCAACAGCTTGGAATAATTCTGCCTTTCTATGAGTTAGAGAGAGAGTTGGGGGATAGAGAGAGGTGGGGAGAGAGAGAAGAGAAGGGGAAGAAGGAGAGAGTAGGAGAGGGAAAGAAAGTGGGAAAGGGAGAGGGAGAGGGAGAGGAAGTGGGAAAGGGAGAGGGAGAGGGAGAGAAAGTAGGAGAGGGAGAGGAAGTGGGAGAGGAAGTGGGAGAGGGAGAGGGAGAGGAGAAGGGAGAGGGAGAAGGAGAAGGGGAGGGAGAGGGAGGGAGGCGGGGAGGGGGACAGAAGGAGGGGTGAAATGCGCAGTCACACCTGATGAAAGTTTCATCACTTGGCTGCTAATCTGATAAGACCAAGATGCAAAGTAGGCCTTTATCACGTCAGCATTGCTATGTCTTGCTTATGAAATTCTCAAACATTTGCCGAAGTGCTGAAGGCTTTGTCTCCAGCTGGTGGATCCCATCAAGGATGGGTGATGGAGTCATCAGTACTCTGACCTTATGAGCGGATTAACCCCTTGATAGGTTCCAAATCCTATGGTGTCATTATGAAGTACAGCTGAGTTGGAGAACGTTCCAGAAGGGTTTATCACATGCCTCCCGCTTCCTGCCTGTCTCTGCTTTCTATCCACTATGCAGTGAGCATCTGTTTGTCTCAGTCTTCTGTGCCATGACACCCGGCCTCACCACGGGCCTTGGAACAAGGGAGCTAATGGAGCATGAGTGAAAAACACTGAAAATGTCAGCCTGGGCTCCTTTTAAAAACGGTTTCTCAGAGTGTTGGTCACAGTGTTGAAAAACACAAACAAACAGCAAGTGAGTTTTTCTTTTTATCCATTAAAAGCTCTGCTGGTTCAGAGAGGGCCTCTGATGGGCTTTGGTTCAGTGAGAGAGAATGTGTAATAACCTGCAGGCTTTCTTGAACAGGATGGAATTCACTTCCCATCACCAGTGTTAACGGGTGACTCCTTAATGGGTAAAATAAGAAGCTGGAAAGAGAAAGAAGTAAGAAAGACAAACAAACAAAACAACATACACTTTATCACACTCAAACATACCTTCTGCCTTAGGAAAAAAAAAGTCAAAATATGAAGACACAGATACTAATTTCAAGTTGTTCTCATCTTACCAGGCAGAACTCACACTAACTGAAATAGAATTGTCACCCACTGGACACAGCCTTTCCCTCTGAAAGAAAGCCAGTGCCAGGATGAAGACATAATTAGGGCAATCCCCAGGGACCTGAGGAGTAAGTACCCATCGGACAGTCTTATGTTTCAGAAGCAGGGAAGGAAGCCCGGAGTAAGAAAATGACTACAGCAGCAGACACTGATCAAACTTCATCACCTCTCACACAAAGGGAAAGCCTTCCTGATCTTTTAAGCTTGTGTGGAGTTTATCTCTGCCTGGGAATGTGAAAAGCTGAGAAGGAATCTGATGGCAGCAGGCTGGGGTCAGGGACTCTGCAAGGTCTTCCTGGAGACAGACTAAAGCATCAGCAAGGGAGAATAGACTAACACATTTGCCAGGGCAAACCTGGGACTGGTCCTATCCCCACCCAAAGACCAGCAAGGACATGTTGGTATAATAGGGAACAATTAGTGACTTTAAGGGATTTAGTTTTTCTTTTTTCAGTTTTATTTGAGGAGGGAGGAAGGGAGGGAAGGAGAGAGGTAGAAGAGAATGTGTGCTTGTGTGCGTGAGGAAATCAGAAGAGGTTGTCCGATTCTCTGGAGCTGTGAGACAGCAGCCAGGGGCCTGGGAACCAAACGCTGGTCCACTGCAAGAGCAGCATGTGCTCCTCCACACTAAACCATCATCTCTCCAGCCCCTGGATTTAAGGTTCCTGAACTATAATGTGACTAGTTCTCTTCAGATGAAGCATAATCTGCCTGTAGGCTGCTGTGTTGACAGAATCAACCAAAACGATGGGGGGCATTTTGAGCCATTTGATTATGAGGCTGGTTGCTATGTTTTAGGGAAATTAGCTACAATTAATTAATTAGATGAAATTTATTAGATGAAAAGTGAGCTGTGTGGGAGAATGTGGGTTTAGTCTGTGTGCTGTTCTGGGCTGTGATTTACACAGAAAGGAAAGGAAAGGAAGGGTGAGGTTTCCATACAAGCTTTAGGTTTTCAGGAAAACTTGATTTCACCCACAACCTAGAAAGACTTGACTTGTTGGGACTCAGACTGCACCGTTCCCCACCCTAACACACTGGGAGTGTTATTTGTGTTTCCCGGGTCCATTTTCCTCCATTGCTGTGAGGATTATAGGAAATGGTGCATGATGCTAAAATAAATTCCACACGTAGCAGGTACTCAGGTGGATTTATTTTTGAATGTCAAATTACGAATCCATAGCTAACTTTATTATATGTTATAAATTTAACCAAATCTGCAAAAGGCTGTTTTCTGCAGGTCAACAGATCCATTTTTTTTTTCCTCAGGGGAGGGCCCAGGCCGGGGAAAGATTAAAATTCAGGCTGATGTGAACATGAGGTTGTAGACTTGGAAGATGGCTTCCAAGACAGAGAAGGAAGTTCACTGTGGAGAAGATTTCCCCCCAAAGATCTGGATTTATAGTAAAGTATTCCCAGTGTAGTTTGAAATTCAATTAAAAACCCCTAAGATTTATTATGTGTCCAACTTTGTGTGGCTGCTTGCATTCTGGAGACTGAAGAGGAGTTGCTGTAGAACGGGTGCAGGACATTTGAACAAAGAACAACATAGGGTTAAAATCAATCCCGTAACTTTATTTAATTTTAAAGCAAATTTAGTCTGAATTTGCATTGCCAGGGGCTTCAAGTTTTACATTCGGAAATTTCTGACTCTGTTAAATCTTTAGATTCGTTTGGTACACTCAGTTTTTTATTTTTTGATTAAAATTATTATATATATTTACAGATTTGTGTGTGTTCATATACACACCATAGGGCATGAGAAATCAGAGGACGAGTTGCAGGAGCCTATTCTATGTTGTCATTGTGTGGGGCTGGAGGGCTGAACTCAGGTCATCACGGTTGGTGGCAGGCACCCTCATCCACTGAGCCATCTTATCAGGCTTTACCTTTTTTTTTTTTTTTCTGGCAAGAGATTTGAAACATTTCACTATGCTTCCGCTAAAACATGTAATAGCTAACTTCCCTAGGATAACTGACCATATCTCCATTTCCAACCTTGAGGAATGTGGACACTCATTCGCATTGTAAAGAATTACTTTCATTTTGCTTCAGTTCATTTTTTGTTTATTTTTGTTATTGTTGTTTTTGTTTTTCCTCTAACTTGAATACACTACTGAGCCACCAGTAAGTATTTAGTTATGGTGCCTATATATTAAAACAATTTAAATAAAAACACAGCTTGTTTTCATATTGCCACTCTAGTGTGTTAAAACAGGGAAAGGATCCAAGAATATAAATATAAAAGTTACTTGAATAGTTATTCTCACTTTAAGTTAGGAGAACAGTCCGATTTATTACTGTAATAACAGGTTGCACAAAAATGTGAATAGGCACAAACTGCACTTAACTGGTTTGAAAGAACATAAGCGTTTCCTTCCTATGAACCTTTACCCAATTTTGGAGCTCCAAAATATTTAGATAAAATTTCTCCTCCCATTTCATTTGCTTTTGTACTCTGATTTGAAGCCAGGTCTGGAGACAGACACTGTAGCTCTTGAAAAAAAAAATCTTGTTCTCACAAGATTTCCAGCCAACGTTTGCAGACTCAAGATGTTTGGAGAGTTGGGAATCTTCATCATGTTTTTTGGAAGCCTATCTGAGATAAACATTGATGCCAAACCTTGAGGGTCTTATTATTAGTGTAAGTATGATTCAATACGAGCTATTTATGTTCTTGGCTGGTTGATATACGATAATTATAAGGTCTTTAAATTGAGAGTTAATTGGAGATATACAACATCACAGCTAAACAATTTGCTCCACAGCAGACAAGAGGAGAACAGTCTTAGAAGTGGTAAGTGACAGTTATGTGGAACACTTGCCATTGCCCCGTCATTGATGAGATGTGGTTGTTGATGGATTGAGGCATGCATATGCTTCTTGTTTAGCACTTTAAAAGGCTGGAGGTGGGGAGTTTTGCTTGTTTTGTTTATTTATTTGTTTTTAATGTCTGAACTATGCTCTCAGTAAGTTGTATTCTCCACATAAACAGTTTGAAATTGCAAGGGCAGTATCTTTTAGATATATGCCTGTAGGAAAGGTGATTCATACATCTACAAAAAGTTTTAACTCAGGAGTTACAGAGACAAATTGTGGAGCAGAGACTGAAGGAATGACAATCCAGAGACTTCCCCTCCTGGGAATCCATCCCATATACAATCACCAAACCCAGATACTATTGTAGATTCCAAAAAGTGCTTGCTGATAGGAGCCTAATATAGCTGTCTCCTGAGAGGCTCTGCCAGTACCTGACAAATACAGAAGTGGATGCTCACAGTCATCCATTGGACTGAGCACAGGGACCCCAATGAAGGAACTAGAGAAAGGACCCAAGGAGCTGAAGAGGTTTGCAGCGCCATAGGAGGAACAACAATATGAACTAACTAGTACCCCCAGAGCTCCCAGGGACTAAACCACCAACCAAAGAGTACACATGGTGGGACTCATGTCTCCAGCTGCAAATGTAGCAGAGGATGGCCTAGTTGGTCACCAATGGGAAAAGAGGTCCTTGGTCCTCTGAAGGCTCTATGCCCCAGTGTAGGGGAATGCCAGGGCCAGGAAGCAGGAGAGGGTGGGTTGGTGAGCAGGGGGAGGGGGAGGGAATAGGGGGTTTTTTGGAGGGGAAACCAGAAAAGGGGAGAACACTTGAAATGTAAATAAAGAAAATATCTAATAAAAAAAAGAAAAAAAGAAAAAGGAATTAAGTAGTTGAAGACTAGATACAACATAGTAGTAATAAAATAGCACGTGCTGAGAGCACTTAGTATATACCAATAAGTGCTGCTACTGCGGTAAGATTCTGCATACTCCCTTTTAAATTAAAAATAATTTGATTTATTTTTATGTAAAAAAGTTTTAACTCTAAAATACGGTAAAAGGTAATTCAGGCATGTAATCATGGCAGTGGGGAGTGATAGATACAGTGTGATATAAGATTGTAGGTCTCAAGAGAGCAGTAGCTTAGTTAAGGGGGAAACCCACTCCTCACAGGGTTTATTACAGACTGAGGTAAACAAGATTTTAGACACGTCCTTTGCTTTTATTTTGTAGTATTGGCAGGGTGAAATGAATTAACTAGCATTACATTACATTACAGACAGAAGTGAGCACTAGGTGTTGAAGGTCTTCTGGGAGAGTCCTGAATAGCAGGAAAGAGTCATGGGTTGAAGAAGTAACAAGAAGGTTTACAACTTAAGGCAAGATTCAGGGCAGCTTTACAGAGATCCCCTGTTCATTAAGACAAAGGAGTGAAAGTTAAAACCCACAGGGTGAAATCTCTGACACAGAGGTGCCTTGCATCTCAGTGTAAATGATACGCCTTCTTGCTTATGCGATCTGTTCTGTCAATGTTACAATACTTGTATTTTTATGTATAGAGAACATGAGCCTGGATTGTGTCTCAAATCCCTGATTTTGTTCTAACAATGTTCAGAGACTTGCCATTCATATGTCTACTTTCTTTCATTTTAAGAATTAGTGGGTGAAAGGTTGGAACTTACATTCCATAGGCGTTTTAATATAGATATCACATGGGACAGTTAGCTGACGGATATTTGAATTGGTGTAATTCCCTTTGTTTGCCTAAACTTGCTGAGCCTTTTCAATAGGGACAATTAGCCCACTGGTTTTGAGGGAATAATTCTCATGTGGCTGTCCACAGTACTGCCAGCTCTTCAACATTCCATCCTATGAAATCCCATCAATGCCTAGTGCTACCTACATGCCATATAACTCTCCAAATCTCTCTTCTATTCTTGGTTTTCCCAACCCAAAAGCCATTACTTCCTTGGAAGTTCTGGAAGTACTGCTTCATCTGGAGATGGACTCTGTCAATTTCTTTCCACTGTGGGCAGTGTTCTCTGTCAATCCCTGTCCACTGTACGCAGTGCTCTCTGTCAGTCTCTGTCCACTGTGGGCAATGCTCTCTGTCAATCCCTGTCCACTGTGGGCAATGCTCTCTGTCAATCCCTGTCCACTGTGGGCAGTGCTCTCTGTCAATCCCTGTCCACTGTACACAGTGCTCTCTGTCAGTCTCTGTCCACTGTGGGCATTGCTCCTTGTCAATCTCTACCCACTGTGGACAGTGCTTCCTGTCAAGATCTGTTCACTGTGGGCAGTGCTCTCTGTCAATCTCTGTACACTCACTGTGTGCAGCACTTAATGGACATTTTTCTTCCTGAGGACTCTAGTCATTCTCTCAAAACAGCTAATAGCTATCTAGTATTTCTTTCCAAGATCCTCCGAGCTCAATGTTAGCTCTGTTTTCTCTTCAGGGAATTCTGCTGCTGGACCATGACCTCACAAACCTCCTTCCAGTTTCTGCTGCCCTCCACATTATAATTTTGTATGTGTGATCAACTACCTAAGAATAATGGTGTATCACATATGAAATAACCAAATTTATTCTGTAATTTTTCTTTTCAGAATATCCTCTGAATTTGTTATGTTATGGTTGCTTTAATTTCCTTTCCTCCTTTCCCTTCTTTGAGAAGCATAGCTCCCTTCTTGGTACACACATCCCTGCACATCAAGTCACTGCAGGACTAGGCACATCCTCTCCCACTGAGGCTAGACAAGACAGCCCAGTCAGGGGAATGGGATCCACAGGCAGGCAACAGATTTAGGGATAGCCCCCTCTCCAGGTATTGGGGGACCCTCACCAAGATGAAGCTGTGTATCTACTATGTATGTGCAGGGGCCTAGGTCCAGCCAGTACTCTCTCTTTGGTTAGTGGTTCAGTCTCTGGGAGCCCCCAAGGGTCCAGGTTCGTTGAACTTAGCTGAGACTCCTAGCAGTGGATATGGATCCTAAAGGGGCCACTTCCTGTAGCTAGGCAAGACTCCCATAGGAGGGAGGACAGCAACTCACCCACAAAACCTTTGATCCAAAATGTGTCCCGCCTACAATGTGCACCAACCAATGACTGCCTCAATTTGAAACCCATCCCATGGGCAAGAACCAATCCCTGACACTACTAATGATACTCTGTTATCCTTGCAGACAGGAGCCTAGCATAACTCTTCTGAGAGGCTCCACCCAACAGCCAATGGAAAGAGATGCCATAGCCAAACATTACATGGAGCTTGGGGAGTCTTGTGGAAGAGCTGGAAAAAGGATTGAGGAATTTAAAAATTTTTAGTATGTATGTGTATGCTCGCACATATGTGTGTGGGTGCAGGTGCAGTTGCGGTTGTGGGTGTGTTTTGTGTGTGTGTGTGTGTTCATGTATGTGTGTGGTGTGTGGAGGCCAAAGCATAATTTCACATGTCCTGCTGTATCACAGTTCTGCCTTATTCACTTGAGTCAGGGTCTCTTGCTGAAGATGAACTTTGCCATGCATCCCTCCCCCAACAGACTGGTTGTCAGCAAACCCCAGGGATTCTCCTGACTCCATCCCTTGCCCCAGCACTGCACAGATCTGTACTACTGCCAGCTTTCTATGTGGTTGCTGGGGATAAAGAGGATTTGAATTCAAGCCCTATCACTTGCAGTAGCAAGTGCTCTTACAGCTGAGCCATCGCCCAAACTGGATTTTCTATAATTCTGCCTTAAATTTCTTTATGATCTATTACCTTCATTAATCACATTCTTATTTATAGCAATGCTGGGTTTTCCTTTTTAAAAATTAATTTATTCTCTCATATATTACATCCTGATTGCAGTTTACCCTCCCCTTTTCCACCTCTACCCCCTACTTCTCCCCTAAACTCCTCTCTTCCCATCCACTCTTCCTCCATTTCCCTTTAGAAAAGGGCACACTTCCCAGGGATATCAACCAAACATGGCCTAAGATGTTGCAATAAGATTAGGTACTTCCGTTCATATTAAGTCTGTATAAGGCAACCAAGTAATAGGAAAAGAGTCCCCAAAGCAGAAAAATATCAGAAACAGCCCTAGCTCCCTTTTTCAGGAGTCCCACAAAAACACCAAGCTACATAACTACTATATATATATATATATATATATATACATATATATATATATATATATATACATATACACACACACACTCACTTAACTCACTGGCAAAAACCTGTGAATTAAGTGATGTCTAATGATATTAGGCTATACTTATAGATTGTATGTTCCTGTTCCTGAATGGGATTTTAAAAAGACTTTTCTTTGAAATTTTTTTCTTGAACTCTTTCTCATCCCCTCTTCAGATTTTTCTTATTTGTTTATCTTGATGTATATGGAAAAGCAGAGTTCTTTCAAGTTGATCACATTCCTTTGCAGTATGGAGATCCTTGGTGTCTACATTACATTTGTATACAATGATCTAGGATGACCAGCATAATAACATGGGTTGCATTCTTGGTGGCAGTAAAGGACATATATCCCTGTTGGTGCCTTGTTATAAGAGTAGGGCTATGGACAAAAGATTTTCCTGTGAGACTCAAACCCAGAATTACCAAGAAAAGAAATTACTCCAGGGATCACAGAGTGTTAGATGTACACTCAGCCAGGTAGAAACTTTGTTGACTTAATGTCCAACAATAGGAACATGAAGAATTTGTTTAGATCAGCATTAAATGGTTTGTGTGGCCATGGATATAAGAGAGAGTTTTCCATCAGCTTTTTAAATGTTGAAATGAGCATCTCTGAAGTGTAGCCTGACTCTTTTGCTTCATCTGGGAGCTTGAGTCTGAATTTCTTAGGCCAACACACATTCAGTTCTTCTGCCAGACAGAATAAATTCACATGGCATCATCCATGGTCACTCTCTGCTATTCTTCTACCCCAATGATCTTTCAGCTTTGTTCCAGCTCTGAACTTTGCTCCTTTAACCGTTCTCTGCCTTAGGATACATTCCATCTATACTTTACATTCTCTCCAAGAACTTGAAGGCATCTATTAGCCCCATAATTCATCTGAGCAAAATAATCAAGTCCAGGGCTTGGCCATCTGCTCCAAATTCATCATTAGCTTAAAAGTTACAAGCAGTCATTTTAGGTAATGTTTTTATTACTTTAAAGTGCTCTTGCTTTCAAACACTCTGACAAATGTGTGAAGAGGGAAGAACAGTTCATCATGGAGTTCTGCAATTACATAGGTCTTCACATGTATAATCTTACTGAATAAGCAGCTGCTAATAACATTGTAACACTGTTATTTGCCAGTACTTTTAATTCATGCCTTGAGTTAGGGTTGTGTGACAAAAGGGTAAATGTTCAAAAGATATGATGGAAGAATTTCTTCCAGAAGAATTCTTTTCTGGACATATCTGAGGTTAATAGATGCCAAGATTCTAGAGAAAGGGACAACTATCAGTGGACAAAGGATTTGGGATTTGGAATTTCTATTGATAGGTAGGTAGAAAGTGAAAGATGAGAAGCAGAGAGTATTGGAGAGAGAGGTAAGAACAGAAGTGGAGAGAGGTTAGGACCAGGAAAATCTACTGAAATCCCACCTGGCACGGTGGCCAGTGATTGTTATATATGACAAAAATGTCTGAAAGTGACATGTAACACCTGGGATTGTCTCTCCTCATACTCTACTTATATATCGGGCATTTTGTGATGAAAGCTTCTCATCTGTCCTTTCTACTTTCTCTGTGATGTTTATTAGGCTCATAAACGTGAATAAAGGAATTTAAATGTGGAACTCAAATGGATGCTGACTTTCCACATCTGAGTCAACACACTGCAGTGCAGAAGCAGCAGATATGGAAATGGGAGCCCAGCAGAGGAGGAAGGATATAGAAGAAATAGTCTGAACTTCGTACATTATAAAATAGGCAAGGGCAGGGGACAACTGCATCGTTCCCTTGAGAGGCAGGGACTTTTAGTTATAAATATCTATACTGTCTGTCTATGTCTCACAGTCCTACATTTACACTGAAGTGGTTGGCCCCATCTTTGGATCCTCCAGTACCTCACATATGAACAACAAATTTGAAAATTCCAATATGAGTGAATATAGTTGGGGGATCTACACATAAAGAAATATTTTGTTTAGTGAGAAGGCTGAGATTATTGACTATAATATCAGACTTCTAGTCTCGTACACAATTAGCTACTAATCCTTTTTTGTAATTGCAATAGACAAGTGAGGTTTAATTACTGTTACCCTGTTATTACCAAATTACTTACTAAAGAGACTGAGTAGACATCAAAGGTTTCTTCTAACTTTCTACAAAATATTTGTTAATTTGTGTGCTTATGCGTTGGTATGAAGTTGCACACACATGTTTGGGTGCACTCTTGTGCACAAGCTCAGAGGCCAGAGTAGGCCTCTTTATCACGATCCTTCTTTATCACTCTCCAGCTATACAGGGTGTGATAAAGCAGGGTCTCCCTACACCCGGAGCTCACATTCTCAGCAAGGCTGCAAGGAAGCAAGCCCCAGAAGTCCTCCTGTCTCCATCCATCAGAGCTGCTAACACGCATGTGTGAGATACGTGGCTTATTACCTTGGTCCTGGGATCCACACTCTAATCCACAGCAAGTGCACTTGGCTACTCAACTACCTTTATGTCTTCTCAATTCTTTGTAACAATCAATTGTTTGTACATAGAACCTGAATGCCAACTATAATGATGTACTGAAGTATGATTATAATAAACTCAGTAGATATTTATAAAACTAGTTTGAAGTATACACTTTTGCAGTGACTCTAGGAATACATAAAATGAAAATAAATGAGCTGATAATTTAGGAGAAGAAAGAGGGTGTTTTACTTTAGTTTCAGCAATGACTTCATTAAGCATTTATTTTCATTTTAACTTACTATTCATTTTGAAAAACAAAAATATCAGTAACGGCTACTTTTGCAGGCAATTACTTGATTTTAAAGTTACACCAACTGTATTCAGTTTTGTGAGTCTTTTGCTCTCTATAATGATGCTCTGTTAGAGGAGCCATAGTTGAGTTGGATTTTAGGCAATATTTGAGAATAAAACATGCCAAAATTTTGATTATGAGATGATTGTTCTTGACTTTTAACAAAGCAGGCAAAAGTAAGGTCCTAGGGCCAAAAATGTACATGTTTCTCTCTTCATGTATTGAAGTGTCAAGTCTATGCCTTTCTTAGCTTTGCTCCATGACACCGAGTGCTTAGCAGACAGACCGCCTCCTTTCCTCTGGCTCCTCACCCTGAGCTTTACTTTGAAAGTTACATCATTGAAGATAGGAGTCAGGTTTTAAAGGGCAGAACATGATTCTTAATGGTCCAGCTGATAGAATGCCAGGAACTTTCTCCTTTTGTCTTTTAATCTGGATTTGTCTTTCTATCCCCGTTTAAGACTCAACTCAAACTATTTTTTTGTATTCCACTACTCATTCCACTCTATCCTCTATTCATTGTCCTTATTAGAAATGTCTTCATCCAAGATTATATTAGATAAAAGGAGATGCTTATGTGTATGCCTGTGGTGGGTATCAGTATCAGAAAACGGTAAACTGCTTTAAATCAATACATTTGGAATTTGCCTGCTAAGGATTATTCAAATGTATACCTTGGTAACAATATTAAATTAATGAAGGAAACAGATTTTTGTGTTAATAATTTAGATATAGTCTTAAGTATATATCTAAGTTACTCTTCTATTGCTGTGACCAAACACTATGATCACTGCTACTCATAGAAGAGAGTGTTTAATTAGACTCATGGTTCCAGGGTCTGCAGTGGTGGAGCACAGGCATGGTGCAGGAACAGCTGAGAGTTCCCATCTTGATTCACAAGTGGTAGGCAGCTAAGGACATACTGGTAATGGTGTGAGTCTTTTGGGGCCTTAAATTCTACCCCCAATGGCATAGCCTCTTCAACAAGAAGGTCTGAAATGGTCCCGAGTATTCAAACCAAGGAGCATATGAGGGGCATGCTCATTCAAATACCACACTGTACATAAGTCCTTCTATTCTTAGTTTCTTCGTGTATACAATGATGAGAGAGGAATCCTAACCCATTCTTTAGAAGTCCTGAGCAAACTGGAAAAATATACAAAGTCAATTGTAAAGATGTAAAAATGAGCATTATCCATCCTATTTCACATTGACAGAAGATGCCCGAATAATAAATGACATCTGTTGGAGGTTGGTCTGGTGCTGCTATGTATTAAATGTTAAATACTGGCCCCCAAGATCTGGTTGCAGTCCAGAGGAGCACTTTCTCATGTACACCAAATGACATTGTGCAAGCTTTGTTCTACAATCTTCTCTGACTGGTTATATAAAAGTGACTGACAGTCAGTTACAGGGAAGAACAGGTAGGTGGGGTTTTGGTTATGGAGCTGGGAGGTTACAGGTAGGAACCAGGAGGAGAGGAAGAAAATGGGGGGAGGGAGACAGAGAGAACAGGAGATTGTCATTAGACGGGATGAACTAGGAGCATATGGCTGAGAGAAGTGTACCCTGAGGACAGACTGATGGAGCAGAATCAGCCTAGGCGAGGTTCACACAGCTAGTCACTTGGAGAAAGTAGCTAGGAAATAGCCAGTCTAACATAGAAAAATAGTTTAGGGGTAATCAGCCAGTAATTGTGCTAAAGGTGATGAAATAAATCAATAGGACTCTGTCTTGATTAACCCTAATCAAGTGGGGGCAGGGGCTGGACAGACCATAATAAGAACTAATAGAGTTATTAAATATCTAACAACAAGAGACATCAAATGCCTTTTGGGATTTTCATCATCAATGTAATCCTCCTCCTCTTCCTCCTCCTCCTCTTCCTCTTCCTCCTCCTTCATCACCACCACAACCCCCCCTCCGACTCCCCCTTCCACTACTAGTAGAACTAGTACTTTATAGTATTGGAACTGACAACTTGACAATGAGCAATTCTGAATTTACCTCAACAATTTCAAAAGAAAGCATTTTAGAAATTAATCACGCCACTGTGTCCGGACTATAATAATGCTGAAACATTTTCTACCCTGAGCTGGGTAATCAGAAAGACACACTAGTGTCAGTCTCAGCTAGACATAGAGGCAAGCAAAACGGGGTTAACACATGGGGGCTTCATGAAATGACTAGATCTAAAGGTTTCAAAATATAAGAAAATCATAAGAGATTAGGGACAGCCTTGGGGGTTAAGATGGATTGCTTCTACCGTTCCTTCTAGAAGGATAAAGGATGAGAACAGTGCTCTGAATTAGCAAGTACAGTGGAGACCTGTATCGTCTAAGAGAGTCAAGGGCGTCTATAAGAAGGCAACATACTAAATATCCCAAGTTCCCTCCCCTTTGGTTTGCTCAGGGTCTGAAGGGCTCCGCACACCCCAGGCCTGCAGATGTCTGCTATAGTCTAGACAGAAGAATTTCTCAGGGCAAAAAAGTGTAAGAGGCAGCTTTATAGAGGCTGATGAAAACCAATCAGTCAGGATATCATGGAGAAAAGAGTGGTTACAGAAAACTTATGGATCCTCATATTAGTTGATTGATTGATATTTTTGTTTATTTTGAAGGTGCCTTGAACTTACCACAAATGCTAGGATATGCCTTTCAACTTGTGCAGCCCTCCTGCCTCAGAGTCCTAAGTGAGCCACGATGCACAGTAATGCACTTGTCCATAACATCTCATTTGATGACAGATTGCTTGCATGTAATGGTGGTTCTATAAAACTGTAATGCAGCTATGAACTTCTGTGGCCCTATGACATCACAGTTGTCATAATACAGCATCCTGCACAATAAATAGATGTTACAACTCCAGGATTTTTATACTTGCTTGTTTGTGTGTACAGCTTTGTCCATGGATAGGCCAGAGGACTTCTTTTGGGAATCCATTCTGTCCTTCTACCAGGAAACTCCTAAGGATGGAACTCAGGTCATCAGGCTTGGCAGTAAGTGCCTTTACCAGATGCGTCATTATGCTACCTTTCCAAGTTATTTCTTATATTTACATATAAAAGTTCACAGTAGGGCTAGAGAGATGGCTCGGCAGTTAAGAAAGCGTACTATTCTTGCAGAGGCCCCAAGTTCAGTTCCTAGCACCTGCACTGTTATGTGGCTGTAACTACCTATTACTCTAGAACCAGTCAAAAGGACTTGCTGTCTCTTCAGACATTTGCACTCACATGTACCTACACGCAGACATACATACACACATAATTAAAAATTAAGCTTTTAAAATAATTTACAGCAAAACAATATGCTATGTTATGTTGCCCCATATCTCACAATGGCATCAAGGGGCCTGTAGTGTATATTATACTGGTAAATAGTTGTGTGTTGTTTGAGCCCATTGTGAAACTGGTTCAGGAAGGTAGAGTTGCTCCCCTTCCCATTTCAGATCTGATTCTGTTTGATCCAAAGTGTCCTCCAAACATATTGTTTGGGGCTGGTCCCCCTCATTCTGTGACAGAGAGGGCAAAAAATAAAAAAAATAAATAAAAATGTGAGTGAAAACATTTTATCCTTGAAAACAAGCCAACAGTAAAGCATCCCCAACAAAGCTTACTATTCCTCATTCCAGTCCATGTACCTGCATGGCAGAAAGGAATTAGCAGTTCAGTCTTGGGAAGCTCACTAGTGAGAGGGCAGGGAGGGCCTTCTCAGTGGGGCAGGCCAGCTTGCTGACTCAGTTTCCCCAGTCCACTTCTGTTGGACATCGTGAGTACGGATGATGTTATTCCTAAATGTGCTATTTGTTCCTTCACTTGGGAGCCCACCAGAGGGGATACCTGCTTTGCCCAGGATTCTCTATTAGAGACTCCAGCTGGCTCCTTTAGGCAGTCTTTCTTAGTACTTCTACAGAATATTTTGTGCACCTGACTTGACAATGCCTTGGCATCTATCCATCTCTTGATATTTATTGTTTTACTTTAGCCTGTATATTTTTGATATACTATTCATTACAAACCAGATAAAGAAAACCCCTACAGCCATTGTAGATGATTCTTTAGACCCTACAGCACAGGGCTACATCACAGCATTGACCTATGCCATCTGAATTTTGCAAACATACTGAGATGCTTGCATAATAAAATCATTATGCTTCTTAGATCGCATCCCTGTTATTAAATATCATACGGCTGAGTTTGGATTTAATACTCTTAATACAATGTTGTATCAGCCTGATCCAATGGGATATTTGTTGCATTTTCTTTCTGAGCCATTATGAAAGGCTTTAGGAAGGCATATGGAAAGAGATGCCACAAGGCACTCTCTTCATTCCCTTCTATACCCATCCAGAGTCATAAGGAAGCAATCCCAAGTTCATTACGCTAATCCTATTAGCCTCTTTTAAAAAATGACTCATGCCCCTTCAGAATAATTGCTGCCACATCAATATTAAATGTTTGTTATCATGATCACATAACCACATGCTCTGGAATAGCTCAGAGTAGAGCCAGGACTAACTGGCAAAGGGGGAAGCTCTCGCTTGCTAATTTCTTTTCCTTACATGTTTGGTCTGGAAACATTTGGGATATAGATGTCATTGTGATCTCTAGCACTTGGCGATTTCCAACTTGGCCTTTTTCACTTCTTCTCGGAATGTTTTTTTTTTTTTTTTCATGCCATCCACTTCCTCTCTTTCTACCTTGTCTCTTTCTGAATCCCTGCTTGGAGCCTTCATTAGTCTTCTGTAGTTTTATAACCCCCAACTTGCATCTCCCTTACCACTCTGATCGTCTATGATACATTTACTCTATCCAATTGATGACGGATATCCATGTAGGAAAGGCCCTGGGAATGCACTTAGGTGCCAGCATCCTATTCGCTGCCTCTCACAATCCCGCGGGCATCCAGCACAGGTGATTAGTTCAGATACATTTTATGCTGGAATAAAGAAAAAAGAAAACCAGGTTTTGTAAACATACCTGGAGTGTAAGCAGGCCTGCCAGAGGAAAAAGTGGCAGGAGAAGGAAGGGGAGGAGGAAAAGGAAGAGGAGGAGGAGGAGGAGGAGGACGAGGACGAGGATGAGGACGAGGACAAGGACGAGGACGAGGAGAGGCAGAAAGTAGTAAGTGTTAGAGAAACAGGCCTGGGTTACATTGCCAATGAGGAGAGGAAAGACAAACAAACTGCTCTTATAGTTCGAATCATAGTATATTCTGATGCCATGGGTATGAGTGAGAAAATTGCACTTCAAGCAGAGCAAACTGTAATAAAAGACAGGCTTTGGTTGGGTTTAATCTTTTTCTGATTTATCAAAGTCTGAAAGCCAGAAACCTATCAAAAGAAGGAGAGAAAAAACACACATGCGACAGTTGAGAGCTTGAGGAAGACCCCATGTAGAGTTCAGAAGCTGCTGGGACTATAGAGCAGAGCTCGAACCAAAGGTAGCTAAGGGCTAGACTTGTGTTTCGAGAACGTGGTATCTGGACACCTGAGGTGTGTGTGTGAGAAGCACCTGGAAGGCAGAGAGCCCTGTTTAGACCTTGTTAGAAACACACCCTCAGATTCCAAGGAGCTAAAGCTGTTGTGCAATAGCACAGTGGACGAATCAATGTTCAGATTTTAAGACTCGAAGATGAAAGGAACGAGGCATGTAGTAAGTTTTTTTAATTGGCAACGTAACTCTTGCAGGTATATATTATAGATGATACAGTGGTTATAAAGTTGCTTTGATTTGGAGTAAGACAGACACACCTTGTTAACAGATTCATTATTTGTCTTGCAATGACCTGCTAGGGTTTGGAAAAAAACCTCAATCCAAATACAACAGCTCTCACACTGGAGGGATGACACTGGTAATTTTCTGTGGGGTACTTGTTGCTTAAACTATTGTGTTTTTTTCCCTATAATTAGTAAGACTGGTGGCTTTCTAATTTGAGGTGGCACATTAGCAGATTCCATTAAGAAATGGTGAAACAAAGGAGTCACAACATAGGTTCCAATCTACTTCTATTACAAATTTCACCCAAATGTTAAAATCTGGGGTAGACATCACATGTTGGGATGTCCCAAAGCTGATTATGTACCAAGGATTGGTGCCTACTTTTAGTCAGTGAAATTGCCTCTAAAGGAACCCCAACTGCATTTTATAGATAATCTCCTTGCTTACCCGACCTTTCCCACATGGTACCTGACAACCTCTCTGCCAGCTTGAAGGGTACCTGTCACCTTGATATGCTCAGTGACTCCTCAAGTGAGTCACCAATGCTTATACATAGTGCAGAAGATAGTAGTTTCTTTAATCTTGTTGCTTCCTTCCAATAGCTACCTGTTCAAGGTTGAAGTTATTTGTGTCATAAAAATTACCAGTTTGTGTTGGATTGACAGTGGTCTCTTATAGCAAACACCTATCAGCAACCATTGCACTCAGTGCTGTCACCATTGTAGTCACCTTCCCAACTGTATTCCTGGCAGCGATGACGATGTCCTTACCCTTGGCACACAGAATAATTCCATGTAGCAGGATTCTGGCCAACATAGGCCAGTGCATTCCTAATTAAAATGCTGGCAATGGGATATAAGAGTTAAACAATACCATGCTGGATTACAAATCAGATTTATTCTGTTCTTCTTGGCATTACCGCTCTGTTTGTGAGTGAGAGCGAGGCCTGGCACATGGTACTGCTGCTCTGCTTTCCAAAGCTGCATCCACTCTGTTTACCCTACCAGCAAAGATGTTGTCGACTCTCCCTCCTGTCAGTACTACAGAGTCCGCCGGGACTTCACACAGGATGACATTTTCTCAGGAGGACCATGAAATCATTGTTCATGGTCCCCTTCTATTTCCAGTTTTCTTGATCTTGTCTTGGGTAGCGGAAGGAAGCCATCTATAGGCATCTGCTTTTAGAAAAGCAGTCAACATGCAGACTGGACTAACCTCTACTATGGTAAAAATGATCTTGAAGCTCTTTCTAAAGGAAGAATCCATTTTATTCTAATAGGAGTCTTTTAATTATTATTAATGTTTTTTCTTTTTTCCATTTTTCTCTTCCTTGCCCCTCTACCATCTTTTCAGAACATTCTCCTCTATCAACTGGCAGACCCTTTCCCCAGACTTCTTTCCCTCTCATTAGAAACACTTTTCCAATTCTGGCAGCCAAGGCTCAAGGCCATCCCCTTGGGAAGAAACCTTATTTCCTCTGGTATCCTTGTTTATGATGTGGCTGATGATCACAGAATCAGTAGACACTGGCTGCTGAAAGCATGCACAGCTATACGAAGCCAGCCTTCACTGTTTGGACTCATACACAAGAGAACAAAGTGAGTTCCTACGTGTGTTTGTCACTTTTCTGCCAGTGGAGTTATATTTCCCTATCAGTGTACAAGTGGCTAATGGTTCACCTTTATTCCAGCAGATTATTCAACATATTAC
>NW_022196905.1:201304454-201313767 GCF_008632895.1 Mastomys coucha
GAAGCAGGAAAGAATGAGTACTCCTATAACTACACTGCACTTGAATACACCAATGAGAAGGATAGTTTTGCATCTTGCTTTACACAGCAAGCTGTGCTGGGTTTTAGACATAATTCTATTTGCCACAGTTACATTTATAATGTAACTCCTAAGTCAAAAGAATGTGTTTACAGAGAGCTTGTAATAGCTGTAATTACACATGCATACACTGTGTGCTCCACAGGGAGGTATCGCCCCAGGCAAATGAAGAAGCGGGTCATGAAGAAATTAAATCGGAGTCACAGAAAGGATTTGAAAGCCAGAGCAGCTCTTGCTATGGAGGCATCTGAAACTTCACAGTCAAGTTCTTGGAAAACAACAATTCCATATTGGTCAAAATGCAAAGGCCCATTCGTTTCCTTTTGAGAATTTTGCAGTATGTTATAATACTTAAGCAAGACAGTATAAAATCAAAGCCGACCTACCTACCTGGGGAAAAGCGTGTATTTGTTACTCCAATTATTTTTAGAGTTTTTCTTCCTGCCAAAATTATTGGAATACAAAAATGAGAAGCAAAGTGTTGGAAAACTACTTTCAATTGACTTTAGCAAATATTTAACAGGTACCTATGAAAGAAGCCAAGGAAATGAAGGAACAATTTAAAGAACCTCAAGAAAACAATTGTCAAGAGGCCTGGATTTGGAAAGCTTTCCAAGTTGACTGTAAGTTACAATACATGGCTGAGCTTCACAGCTCTGTGGTTAGCAAGAGGATGGGGAGACCATTAGGTGGCAGGGGTGGGGATGTGGGGGAGTGGTGATTGGAAGAAATCACTTTTCCTTTGATTTTATTCCCATCCCCCACAGCCATAAAGGAAGAGAAGGCCAAGTAAGGTGAAAGCTGCTAGAAAGTAGAAATATACAAAGACTTGAGACAGTAACTCCAGGGAGGTCTTGGCAGATTCTGACCCCATACTCAAACCTAGGACTCTGAGAAAGTAGGTATCGAAATGCCTTTTAGCATGTGTTTGTGTTTCTTAGAAGCTAGCTGTTTGTCCCATAATGCTGAGGGGTTTCTTCCCATTATCTCCATAGCATTGTGAATCTTTAATACTAGAAAACGAAATTGCAATACAAAGATGTAAAGACCGAAAACAAGTTCAATGACTTTTGAGCAGATAGAATATGGGGGAGCTTATGACAAATCAACAGTAGTATAAGTAAGAATTTTTTTAAAAAAAGATTTAATTAATAAATTATGTTTTACATGTATGTGTCTATTGTTTCTCTCTCCCCCACCCCTGCATGCACTTATGTGTTGTACACAGAGTGTTGAGTTCATCAGAATTGCAGTTACAGGTGTTGGTGGGACTCTTGACTTGTTATATGGGTACTGGGACCCAAACTCTGGTCCTTGTGATTACACAGCAAGTACTAGTAACCACTGAGCCATCTCTCCAGCTCCAAAGAAACCATTAAAAAAATAACTTTACAAGTAAGATGTTAATATGTGTTAGCATATTACTACATGCCCCACACAGCTTTAAATTCTATATTTGTCTTGGTTGATCTAAACACTACCCTAGAGTATGTAGTTCATTATTTCTATTTTACTAGGAAGGCTATTGAGGCATGAAAGTTTAAACTTACCAAGTGGACTATCTGATACATGGTAGAGCTGGAATTTCCCTCTTGCTCTAGAATCTACAGCCAACTAGTGTACTCAACCATTCTGACATTTTGTTTTGCAAGCCAATATTTAATTCTAAAGAGATTCCTTATACATGTCTTTATTTCTTAGGTAAATTTAATTTAATAGGTTTTTGTTTTTGTTTTTGTTTTGTTTTTTTGTTTATTTTGTTTTTTTGTTTTGTTTTGTTTTGTTTTTTTGTTTTTTTTTAGCTTTCTTGTCAACTATGGAAACTTGCCCAATAAGTTGATGTGAAATAAATTGATGTGAATCCCCAGTTTGGCTCCTGCTATTGATGACTGACACTCATGACAGTTCTCATCAACAAAAATTCCTCACTACAGTAATAAATCTTTCTCTTGGACACAGAGCTTGCTTTTACACTTATGTAATGTTCTATCTATCTATCTATCTATCTATCTATCTATCTATCTATCTATCTATATCTATCTACCTATCTCTATCCATTTATCTATCATCATCATCACCTATACATTGTTGTGCACATGTGAGAATCCATGCTTGCACATCTGCACATGCACCACATTGTTCATGCAGTGGTTAATGGACAAACTATAGCCATTAGTTCTCTGCTTTCACCATTTGGGTCCCAGGATTGAATTTAGGTCTCATGAATCTTGACAGTAAATGCCTTTTCTTGATGAGCCATCTTCCAGGCCTTGAAGCTTGCTTCTTGACTCCCTGAAATACCAGCTGAGCAGCCTTATTGTGGATGTCATGAATGTGCCTGTCACACATCCTGGTACTGCCTGGGAAAAATGAAATGAACCCAGAAAGGAGGTGAGGTACCAACTGGCCATCTGTAAAAGTCCAAACCATGAAACAGCAATTCCAGCAAACAGGGCCAATACCTCTTGGGTCTGCAATACAGAGAGACTCCATTTTCTTAAGATCTAAAGCAAAGGATTCAATGGTCTGTTCAATGACAGCCATCCGTTTAAACTACTATAGAGATAAAGCCAATCGTTTGAAGGAAGAATTCTAAGCTGGGCAGGTACTGGAGAGAAGTGGGTTCAAAAAGAACAGAGGTATAGGAAAGAAGACAGAGCATCAAGCAGACTGCACACCTTTAATCTGTTGGGCACAGCCAGTGTGTGTGGAGAAGGCAGAGAGAAGGCTCCATTTCCACATCACCAAAAGGCACTACTTTGTTGCTGACATCTTCTGGTTTCTAGTTCAACAGTAATTTGTTATTCTAGGGCACATTTATTGACCTCTGTTACATAGAAAGGCTTATACAGAGAAGAAAAAAGGATTTAAAATAATATCACAAGAGTAAGAAACTTAGGTTGTGCTATGTAGAGGAGGAGACAAGATATTGGTAGGTTTTTGTTTCCTATGGACTCTGCCCTATTGTATGCTTGCTCTCATCCAAATGACAGGATGGATGGGAAGGATCGGAAGTGGGAGGATAATGATGGGTCTTATCAGACTTTAGACTTAATTTGGCTCGTTATGAAACAGAACAGTGTGTGTGTGTGTGTGTGTGTGCGTGCGTGTACTTGAATTCAAGTGTCTACATATTGACATTTTCATGTACCTTCTGCAGCCAAAAACCTGAGTAGACTATACCATAAAAGGTCTTTGGCATGAGACTGAATACATAATATTTTATTGGAACATGACAATATCAAAACAAAAAATGATTTTTAAAGTCCTAAAATATGACTAGCACAACCCAGAAAAGTGGCTAGCAAATAACTTATAACGAAAAATGGCTAAGATTCACCCTATCTAACTCATGTTGCTAGACTGATGTCTAGCATTTTTATAATGGTTTTCTTCTGGTGCTGGGGATTAAATCCAGAGCCTTGAATGTACTGGGAAGATGTATTTTCATTGAGTTATATGTACTTGGTTGTTCTGGGTGGTTTTTCTGGACTAAATTATGCACAGTATCAGTGTATAGATAGTACAGATAGGAAGGTACAGTACATAGAAGGTACAGATAGGAAGGAAGATAAAGGGCAATTGTTTTTAATGTTACCCATAAAAACAGCAACTCACATCTTAAGATACAAAATAATGCAAACACAACTCTGAAACCCCTTGCTTCTTTGTCTCTGTGGCTACTGTTATCTTCAATGTACCATTTAACATTCTTGTGTACTAATCTGTATTCTGACTACTTCAGTAGTCTTAAGACAGTATTGTTTTTAAAAGTAACTTTAAGGAAAACATTTATTCGTACAAGTTATGTATATTCACGAGGCCAGACTGGCCTCAATCCCCCTTTTGCTAAGAATGTATAAGCCCCCTGCTTCCACAGCTCCAGTGTTTGTTGGTTTGTTGGTGTGTTTATTTGTTTTTAGGTACTGGGTATCAAACCCTGGGCTTTGTGCTTGTTAACCAAGTCCTTTACTAACTAAGTCACTGTGTACTTCTTTTTAACTTGCTTAATCTTAATTGGTATTTTGTTTTTGAATTTCAGATCTGATAAATCCACCCCTGATTTATTCATTATGGATATATCACCATTTAATTTGTTCATCTACTTTTATAGCTTTTTCAGTTTAATTGAGAATACAAGGGCAACATTTTTCTTCCTGGCATGTGTACCTTGGAGTGGATTTACTCCTATAGTTATTCCACATGTATTTATTGATCACCTGTTATATGTCAAATGCCAGTTTCTATCCCAGACACCAATAAATGAAGAAAAAATTAGTAAGTCCTTATACTCAAGGAGTTTTAATTCTATTGAAGGAAATGGATAGTAAAATTAAATGAGTAATTCACCGTATATCATAAAAGTTTATGGAGAAAACTACCAGATAGTGGAATTGTGTAGTGGGGGCAGGACGTCTCCCACCCCCTTTTAACATAGTAGATATAGAAAGCCGTACCCTAAAGATATTTTAAGGAAAAATATGAAGAAAGAACATTCGGCCCAGAAGGAGCAGAAGTAATGGAGGCCCTGATGACAGAGGTACAGTAAGGTCCCATGGTGGGTGATGTGGGCTCTTCAATGGCAAGAAGCATTAGACAAATCAAACAGAAAAGACCTTCTTAGTACCTGGCAGGACAGTGCATTTTATTCCGCTTTATCCCAGACAAGAAGTCACTGCATGCAGTACTGTGATGACAGTTCACTGCAAAGAACTATGCTGGGCATCGTGTGGACTCAGATTGTCATATGTAGGCCCAAGGAAGTCTATTAGAGGCAGTGCTAGCCTAGCATCTGAGCCAGAGGATGAAGCTCGGGGTGGAGCACACTAGAGGCGATGGAATGAAGAATCAGATGTTGGAGATCTGAAAGGGAGAAGCACCTGGATTGGTGGATAGACCAGAGATGTTGATGAGAACAAGTGCAGTCAAGGGTGACTGCAAGAATTTTTTTCTTGAACTTATAGAAAGGAAGTCTTGACATTTTACATTAGATATCCACAGAGACTTTATGTATAGTTTTCATGTGTGTACATCTTAAACTCACTGGTTATCCTAAAACTGTGCTCCAAATTTTGTATAACTACATGTCCTATTGTAGTAACACCAAATGTAATTGTCCATTATTTTTATTTTGGTAATTTGGTGGTATTCAGCATTCTCAGTGTTGACTATTCTTGGAATAATCTTGGGCTAAGCCATCTGTATTTTCACATTTATAGTCTACTGGCTGTGGTGTGATTGCCGTATTATCCCAAGTCACCAGAGTCCATACAGATAGTCTAAGATAAATGTCTGTGGTGTGTTTCATTTATTATGATTATTCTTGAGGAAACATAACTATCCACAGACAGTGCTGTTTGATTTTATATGGATATTCTTGCTGCTATGGATTTTGATGAGGATCAAGATCTCGTTCACATAAACTACGTGACGGCACTGAAGGAGCTGAGTTTTAATTATACAAGGAAAGAATTTAATCAATCGAAATTACATACATTTAATAAAACCTTATAAGGCTAATAAGGATGACCTAGTAGGCCTCTGTTAGGATGAACTGTACCTGGAATATTAAAGCGTATGATTGAGTGACTGAAAGTATCTTCCCTTTCATAAACGTATGCATCCACCTGACAGGTATCTGAATATCAAAGTGTGTAGATCACTGTTCCTAACTAGAAGGCTTAGCTTTTCTTTACAGCTATTATGTGGAGAATATGCACACTCTTTTAACATTTACATTGGCTGATGATTGTTAATGGGTTGAAGAGAAAGAGGCACAATCATCAAGAACTGTGGATTTCTTTATGTAGAAAATATCATTCTACCATCTCTTTGAAAATATTTGGAATGTGATTTCCTCCATACCTTGATTTTTATAGATGATAGTTCCTCCCATTTCTACTTCTGGAGGTTGCCAGTGATCCAGACACAGTAGTTTAGAAACAAGGACAGTGGTGGGACCTTCTTATGGACCAGACTGCATGATAAGGAATAAAAATCCCTGACTTACAGCCTAGGCTCTGTGATTAATTAACCATTTTTTATTGCGTGGTGTATTATTGTACAGTTTTATATCTGGGGCCTCATAAATTTAAGTGGTTTGAAAGATACAATTTCCATTTAAAAATACTTTTAAATACAGAAAATGGGCCAGGTCTGGTGGCATATGCTTTATTCCCAGCACTAAGGAAGCAGAGGCAGGCGAATCTCTGTGAGTTTGTAGCTAGTCTGGTCCAATGTAGCCCTACATAGTGAGTTCCAGGCCAGCCAGGGTTACATAGTGGGGCTCTGTCTCAGAAGAAGAAAGAAGATGAGGAGGAGGAGGAGGAAGAAGAAGAGGTAAAGGAGGAAGAAGAGGAAAAGGACTTCCTTTTGTAATATTAAAGTCATTTTGTTTTGAGACTAAATTTTGCTATCTAGTCCAGACTGATCCAAAAGTCAAGATCATTTTGCCTCTCTCCTCCCAGTGCCAGGTCTATAGGTATGCACCACAATCCACTTTCAGGAACTAGCTATCCACTCAAAAGTTGAGAGTGCAGAAGACCAAGAAGGGTGAGTGATGTCAAATAACATGTCCCTGTGCTCCTCTGAAGACATGAATGGAGAAACAGATGATGCAACAATTCAACCTGTATGAGACTGGAAAAATAGTTCAGAGGTTAGGACCAGAGTTCACATCCCATTAGATGGCACACAGTCCTTAATGCTGTCTTTTGGCCTCTGGGGGCAACTGCACACACATATGCACAAACAGTTACCAAGATACATACTCACACAAATAAATACAAGCACACAGGCTCACAAATAAATAAAAATCTTGAAAATTTTTAAACTAAAATTAACAAATAATTTATATACAATTTGAATATTACTTATATATATTATCTTCTCTTTTCTTTAAGTGTTGAGAATTTTTTTCTGGGTGTGTAAGAATAAAGGAGAGAAAGAATACTGCTTTCACATTTTCTTTGTGACATTTATACCAGTGGGGATGGTGCTTGTGTTTAAAGTAGGAATGCCTTGAGATGACTGGCCTGGCTTCTCATTGCTATTCCTCCCACTTCTCCTTATAGCTGGGGCTACTTTATCTAATTTATCAGTTTGATGATGCCCAGGGTTTTCTTCTGTTTTGATTTTTAAAGACAGAGAGTCAACCACATAGCCCTGGCTGGCCTGAAACTCATTATGTAGACCAGTCTGGCCTTGAACTCAAAAGAGATCTGCTTCCCAGTGCTGGGATTAAAGGCTTGTGCTACCAAGTCTGGCCTGGGGCTTTGGAGCAGTCTCTGTCTTGGCCTCATTTAAGGATCTCTAAGCTAGCAGTCAGTAGCCTAGCCATGCTGTTGTAGGAAGTTGTTTCCTTATCCTGGCCCCAGCACAAATGCAGTCGCTAAACGTTGGCCTCATTTCGTCAGAGCTGAATGTGTGTATTCCTTGCGCTGTTCCTGGGTCCTCCTGGAACCCAGGTCTTGCTGCTCACTTGCTTACACTATTGACAAGTGAAATTTCTCCCTGTGTTCTAGTCCCTACCTTAGGATCCTGCCACCTGCTGCCATACCTGCCAACAGCGCATTCTTTCCTCTGGTTGGCCACCCAGCCACACCCTGTCCCTTCCCAGGATAGCTGCCAACCACCCAGTACTATGCACCTCTGTGTTTATCAAGCAGTATCTTTTGGGCTTTTGCCCACTGATTGCTTCAGATTCCTTGACACTCCCTTCCTCTCCATAAGACAATCAACTACTTCTCAATCCTTAGAAGGTGTCCTGCCAATGAACTAGGTCTCACTAATATGTAGGCCAGTGTCCCTGGACTGATGCAGGCTGAGCCAGTTCCTCATGCCCCAGTGGGAGCACTTTTTATTAAAGGTTTTCTTCCTTACACAAAATTGTCTTCACAGAAGGTTTTCCGCTAAGATCATCACACGTCTCACGTGGTCAATAAAGTTTAATGATCATGAAATTTGGTGTTCTTCCAAATGCATGATCAAGATGACCAAGGTCCCTCAAACAGGAATGAAAACAAAACCCCAACCTCATTGTGCTTTTATATTCCTCTTCTTAAAGCAAAAATAAAACAAAAATGAACCTTAAAGGATACAAAACGGCCAGTTAACTAAACAATGGGCAATGAAACATTTTAACCAAAGATTTAATGACTGTTTACCATGTCAATGAACATTGGTCATTGATTTTAGTATACTGAAAATAACAATACTATGCTGCTAACTAAATGTCTAAATCTACTGTCCCCACTTGCCCCCAAGAAGCCCAGGCGTGACTTTGATGTTCCCCTATGTTACTAGATGACTAAAGGAATCTTAACAAGAAATCATGGCCTGCTCATTTAGTTGGATCCTTTGGTACTAAGTGGAGTTTCGGTCAGTTTCGTTATGTTATACATTTGCTACTGAATTCCACATGGAAGAGGCTATTTTGTACATACATGTAAATCGAACCATAAAGTTTCAAAATCAGTAACCCTGTCTTGCATGTACATATATTTCTCACCGATTACTTGCTCCTAAAGTTGGTAGGTTTAAAAAAAAAAACAAAATAGAATCTGAAAGAAACCATTACATTCTTATGGAAAACACATAAATACAGAATCCATAACAGTGTGTCCCAGTAAACACATTAAGAAGGTTTTTACTGCCCCCTGCTGTCGATTTCTTAAAATAGCAACCATTACAGTAAAAATTGACAGTGCAAACTAGCTAGTGAATAACCCCAATGCTTTATTCTAAGCAATGATTGCAAAGTAAGAAATTCATGCCAGCGACTTGTGCATAAGCTCACACAGAAAGGCAAAATGTATAAGGCCTGTTTTTGACTCGTGTAGCTGGTCTTATCTACTTCATTCTTTTTCTAAATTAAATTATTGGAATTTGCTTTTAAACATTTATATAGATTGGATAAAACATTCAAATAACGCAATGGATGCCAATCTTTGTAGTCTAATCCTGACTTGCAATTAGAAAATTAGACATGCTAAAGAGCCTGGGTAAATGGTAGCTACAAGGCCACAAGCAGGGCATTAATATTTTACATATGATTTAATTCAGACATCATAAAATAGAATGTGATTTCTTATTACATTTTCATCTCATAGTTGAAGTCACCAAGTCTCAAAAGCATCTTGTTTTAAGAGACTAGTCCAAGGAAGATCCCTGATTATAAGTCCTGCAATTTGGATGTAAAGTCCCTCTTCTAAACTTTTTTTTTTTTTTTTTTTTT
>NW_022196905.1:201313895-201318032 GCF_008632895.1 Mastomys coucha
GGCCTCGAACTCAGAAATCTGCCTGCCTCTGCCTCCCAAGTGCTGGGATTAAGGGTGTGCGCCACCACCACCCGGCTTCTTCTAGACTTTTATTGTGCGGGAGAAGGTATACAACCTGCAACTTAAAAAGAAGAATTTAAAAGAATCATAATGGACATGGTGGGATGCTTTTTTGGCCCCTCTGTATGCACTCAATTCCCTGTCGTCTTTAGCTGTGCCCTGCAGCTAAGCATAGAAAACTAACCTGTGTACTATGGACTTGGTTTGTTGTTCTTTAACGTAGAAAATCTGCCTACTCTGGTTGCTACATTTTGGAGATGTGTGTGTGTGTGTGTGTGTGTGTGTGTGTGTGTGTTTGTCTCTAATTAGTAAGGCAATCTGGTCCATTCCTTAGACTGGATGTCTACTTCAGGATTTATCTATGCTTGATCTCTGTACACTGTCATTTCTGTTCCTCTAGATAACTCTAGCTTTAGGATAATTTTTTTACCTTCTTCAGTGACTCATGACCCAAACCACACACTTTTCTCTGTATTTTGGATAAACCATCTAGGCATTTTACACTTCCCAGGCACTGTAAAATATACACTCCTATATAACAGCTGGTATTTCTCATTGCCTCTTTAAGTGACAACAAAACCTGCCCCACCTGGGTGTTGTAGTGGTGTTGGCTATTTGGCCTGCTTTCTGTTTGGCTTGTTTTTGAGAAAATTCTACTGCAGAGACCACAGGACGCACAATCCAAGGAAATTTCTCACCTCCCTTTAAGGAACACCGGAAGTCAATAAAATTACTTTACATTTATAACAAGAGTTCTTACCTGACTCTGGGCGTTGGGTTTCCAGTGACCCTACACTCCAAATAAACTCTGCTTCCTTCAGCAACTTCTTGGCTCCTCAGCTTCTGGGTGAACCGAGGTGCAGTTGGCAAGTGTCGGGCTTTCTGGGGCTGGGGGTGCGGGATGTGAGTGTGTGGCAAGGTCTCTTCTGGAGCCTGGTGGGCCTGGTAGCAAAGGCTGCCCTGGGGTCGCTTGACCTCTGCATCCATCTCCAGTTGGTTTAGCTGGTCTGCGGTGGGGCTCTGGCTGGCTGAGGCACTCATCAGGGTTGATGGCTGATTTTTAGGAGACAGATACCCACTGTCTGGTGATGAGGACTCACCATTTGGGCTTCTGTTCCGTGGCTTTGCTGCCTCTCTAAATATGGATGTCAGTTCCTCGATGAAACTAGCCGCCTTGTCGCACAGTTGGCTCTGGGGGCCAGCCTTGCTTTGCTGGGCAGCTTTGGGCTTTGCACTTGGATTGGGATTTTTTGCACCTCGTTTTTCAGCCTTGCAGAGGCTCCGGATGTAGCTGGGGCTAGCCAGCAAGGGTGATATCCCCGGTTTTCTCTTGGAAGCTGGGGAACTGATCCTTTCAGCTTGTTCTCCTGCTAGGGGCTGGACAGGTGCTCCCCTGTTATCCCGAGGTCGTTCTGATTTCGTCTCCTCGTGGGAAGGAGTTTCGCAGAGGCTTACGGGAGACTTGCTGAAAATCTGAGAGATCTCCTTCTCCGAGTCGACATCTTCCGTCTCAGAGTTGTCTATAGCTCTGCGCGCCAGGTCAAGGCTTTTGTTTATTTCTTCCTGGCTGAGGAAAGCAGAGAGGCCTGGGAAGAAGTCAGCACTTTTGCCGTCTTCCTGCACGTCTGATAAGGAATCATAGAAGGAGTCGTGGGAGGAAGTCTCTGACATATTTGAGCGGTCTCCACACACTCGTTGCTTGTAGCAGGAAGCTTAGAGGCACAGGAAGCCCGTGTTCTTGTTTTCTGAAAGACAACACAGAATCTTCATCAGTGCTAATAACCCCTCCCCTGATTTATTTATTTATTTTTACATATCGTTAGTAACAACAAATTGGAAGAAACATTAAGATGAACCAGTATAGCAATCTTCTTTATTCTATAAATTAGAAGAAAGACCAAACAGTTGTGTGCTTCCATCTTTCAACTCGTTAAGTATTTATTTTAGGGTTTAGAGGTAGCAGCTTGCTATGGTAGCTCAGACTGGCCTTGAACACGCAATCTTCTTACCTCTGTTTCCAGGTCTGAGAGCTATAAGCTGGGTTACAATGCCTGGCATGGCTTGTAAGGGCAGGTTGACATGCACGCTGTAAGTGAGCAACTACTGCCCAATGATACAAGGAGAGGATGTCTTCAACAGGTCCACAGTGGACACAGAGGGGGCTGTTTTGCGTGTCTTTCTTCATCACAAAGCTCATCTGTGGTCTCAATGCAGCAATGCTTGCAGATAATTGCTTGAGAATTTTGGTAACTCTGACTGTCCTAGTTTGGTTTCTGTTACTGAGATCAATACTATGTTCAGAAGCAACTTTGGGAGGAAAAGATTTATTTGGTTTATGAGTTACCACCCATCATGGAGGGAAGGCAAGGCAGGGCCTCATGCAAGAACCCCAAGGCAGGAACTCAAGCAGAGATGATGAAGGAATGCTGCTGACTGACTTGCTCCCCGTGCTTGCTCAGCTCACTTCTTCATACAACTCAGGAGCACCAGCCTGGTGGTAGCACTGCCCACAGCGGGCTAAGAGTTTTCACATCAATCATAAGACAAGAACATGACCCCGGACATGGCCACAGGACCATTCGATGGAGTCAATGTCTCAAATGAGTTGCTCTTCACAGGTAACTCTGGTTTGTGCCATGATGACAAAGGCAATCAGCACACTGATTTTATTCACATGATCCTAACCCATCACTGGCAAGTGAACAATCTCAGATTTCACTCATTTCATAACTATAAATAGAAAGATCAAGTACTTGTCTTTATAAGTGATGATTTATTTATATTTATTTATTTATTCCTCATTAAACTGTCTCAACCTTTCTTTGCACGCAGTCATCATCCTGGATATTCATTCATTCAACCTAATTCTAACCGAAGCAATAATCACTTACTTTCAGGTGCTGAGAGTGTATATGTGCTTCATGTTAAGTATTCCCAAATTGTTCTCTTGAGAGACAGGGTGTGTAAATGTATTGTGTTCTTAACTTTGTGGCTGAAGCACTCCTATTGTAGTTATTTACTAGCATGTTAACATGAAGCCAGCCATAGATGAGATATAAATTAATTAGCATGACTATGTCCACAAATTTTATTTGTGGACACTGATTCTTTTTTATTGCTATTTTTTAATTTTTTTAAAAAAAAATTTACTTATTTATTTCTAGCATATTGGAAGGTCATTAATCTTTTCTTTATGTTTTAAATTTTTTATTAGATATTTTCTTTATTTACATTTCAAATGTTCTCCCTTTTCCTGGTTTCCCCTCCAAAAAACCCCCTACTCCCTCCCCGCTCCCCATACTCATCAGCCTACCCTCTCCCACTTCCTGGCCCTGGCATTCCCCTACACTGGGGTACAGAGCCTTCCCAGGACCAAGGGCCTCTCCTCCCATTGATGACTGACTAGGCCATCCTCTGCTACATATGCAGCTGGAGACATGAGTCCCACCATGTGTACTCTTTGGTTGGTGGTTTTAGTTCCTGGGAGTTCTGGGGATACTGGTTAGTTCATATTGTTGTTCTTCCTATGAGGCTGCAAACCCCTTCAGCTCCTTGGGTCCTTTCTCTAGCTCCTTTATTGGGGACCCTGTGCTCAGTCCAATGGATGGCTGTGAGCATCCACTTCTGTATTTGTCAGGCACTGTCAGAGCCTATCAGGAGACAGCTATATCAGGCTCCTGTCAGCAAGCACTTATTGGCATCCACAATAGTGTCTGGGTTTGGTGATTGTATATGGGATGGATCCCCAGGTGGGGCAGTCTCTAGATTGTCATTCCTTCAGTCTCTGCTCCACACTTTGTCTCTGCAACTCCTTCCATGGGTATTTTGTTCCCCATTCAAAGAAGGATCTAAGTACCCACACTTTGGTCTTCCTTCATCTTGAGTTTCTTGTGGTTTGTGGATTGCATTTTGGGTATTCTGAGCTTCTGGGTTAATAACCACTTATCAGAGAGTGCATACCATGTGTGTCCTTTTGTGATTGCGTTACCTTACTCAGGATGATATCCTCCAGATCCACCCATTTCCCTAAGAATTTCATAAATTCATTGTTTTTAATAACTGAGTAGTACTCCATTG
>NW_022196905.1:201318210-201325540 GCF_008632895.1 Mastomys coucha
TATTATAAATAAGGCTGCTATGAACATGGTGGAGCATGTGTCCTTATTACATGTTGGAACATCTTCTGTGGTAGACACTGATTCTTAAATGTTAATCTTTAAAAGTAATATTCTTGTTTTGTTTTTATTTGGAGACATGTCTTCAGGTTGGCTTTGGCCTTGAGCTTACTGTTCTCCAGCCTCAATCTATGAAAAGAGTTGGGATTAAAGACATGTTCAATATGCATACACATCCACACATTTGTTTATGAGCACATGCAGGTGGCCTCATTAGGTAGAATAGAGTGTTGGGGTATACTGTGTGAAGGTATGTCTCTGTATATTCAATTGTTCATTATTTACTGGCAGAGAGGTAAATGCTAGTAGGACCTTGGTATAGTTATTCCTCACTAGCCTAGAAGCAATCTACAATTGTATCCAATTGGCTGTAATAAAGAACTGACAGCCAATAGCTGGGCAGTAATTAGAGGGAAGAACTCTGAAAGAGGGATCATGGGAGAAGAAATCAGACTCAGAGATTCACCAGGAGACAGGGAGGTAAACTGAGGGACCAGAGTGAAGCAGAAAGGTAGAGCTAGGCACATGATGGGACATAGTGTCAGGATTAGTCCAATTAAGTTAGATAGCTGTCTGGGAGACTGCCCTAACTAAAAGGCCTAAGTTTTAAAATATTAAAAAAGTCTCTGTGTCATTATTTATACTGCTGGCAGGTCCAAGAAAGTCCTGTTGTAATAGGGAGTCATATTTCTGAGAGCTAGAGTTGTATAGGGGGTTATGATCCACCCTATATTGGTGCTCAACTAGTCTCCTAAAAGAACAGTAAAGATTCTTAACCACCGAGTCATCTGTTAAGGTCCTAAAGTGTTTTTGTTTTTTAGTAAAAAAAAAAAAATCCATAGTTCTGTACATAAAATGTCAATAAGATGGATTAACTCCAGAGGATAATGTTTGCTGACTGGCTCTTGACCCTGAATCATGACATAGTCATTCCATTCAAGAGTTAAAATGTCACATGGGGTAATAAAATGGGGAAGCTGGAGTCATTAAACAAATGACATGATAGAGCTTCAACAGAACATGAAAAGTTCATAGGAACCATAAGAACGATGTGGGAAGGAGTAGTCTGGTTTTAAAGGATGTATAAGATCCTATGTAAAGGATGCAAAAGATGCAAAAGATGCCATATGTTCTGCAGAGGACGATTATCTGTGAATATCATCAGAATCAAATAAAGGATGCTTCAGTATCTTAGGCTTCCATTTAGACTCCTTCTTTGCGCACTGAAGCAATTAGTCTCCTGCCACTCTAATGATGATGTTCATTTTCTAGATGTTGCTTATAACATCATAGGAGGAAAGGTTAGAAAGTCCCCAAAGTAATCTTTCCTTCAAGCTTGAGTTTAGAAGTCATCAAAGGAAGTTACTGAACATGGTGAGTTTCAGCTTTGTAAGGTGTGTCCATAGTAACCTGGTGGGATATCCCCCAGCAGTGTGACAAGTGAGCCAAGTGAAGGTTAGGCCAATATTGTTGAAGCAGCGTTCCATCTAAGGAAATCTGATGAATTGATCAGAACATCCTGATGATTGATCTCAATTGTCAGCTTGATAGGATTTGGAATCACCTAGGAGATACACCTCTGAAAGGTGTCGACTGAGAAGGTAAACTGAAAGAGATCTAAGAGTGGACAGCAGATATAAAGGGATCCTAGGTAAAAGAATACCACAGATGCCTGGCCTCACACCTTCCTCAGCAAGTGCATCTCTTTCTGCTGCTGTGGTCCTCCACTGACTGTAAGCTCAGTAGTACTTGAACGTCCAAGGAAGATGAAATATCAGCTACTCTCTAGGGAATCCCCAGGTCTTCAGCACTGGTTTTAAGCATTGGAACTGCTTAGGTATCCAAATTTGTGAGCGGGGCAAATCCTAAAGCTCCATTGTCCTGTTTCTCTCATTGTACTTACCTTTATCAAGTCAATGGTTCTCTAGATCAGTGGTTTTCAACCTGTGGCTCACGACCCCTTTGGAGTCGAAGAACTCTATCACAGGGGCTGTTTATCAGATATCCTGCTATCACATATTATATTCCAGTTTGTAACATTAGCAAAATTGCAATTATGAAGTGGCAATGAAATAATTTTGTGGTGGTAGTGGAATTGTATTGAATTCAAAACATGAGGAATTGTATTGAAGGGTCACAGCATTAGGAAGGTTGAGAGCCACTGCTCTGGTTCCTCTGTCTTGATTGTTCTGTAGCATGGAGCCATCCTAATTATTCTCTTACGAAGAAAGTTTGTACTCAGTTCACTTTTAATATGTAAATATATTTTGTTTATGAGCAACAGGCAGTTAAACTATAATTTTGAGATGACAGGATCATGGTAAAAGTAAACAAGTATAAAACAAATATGCATATAAAATTTTATTTAGCTGATTAATCATGAAACCATTAAGAGTTTACAACCATTTCAAAAAAGGCACTGAAGACTACACACATATGCAAGTGATTACGAGTGCTTAAATTTTTTGGTAGACTTACAACTGGTTAAGATCTCTACAACAATAAAATACAATGTTTGGAGTCATACAGAATGCAAGTCAGTACTATTTTCACTAGAAAAAAAAATAATTTGTATGCCTGTGAAACACTCAGCCTTGCATGGTTGTACATGCCTACAATCTAGCCTAGTTGGGAGACAGCCTATTCTAAGGAGTACGTTCCAGGCTAGCCAGAGATCCATAGTGAGACTCTCCCTACAGAGCAGAACCAAGATGCAGGTCCAGGCAGTGCATCCAAAGCTCCTTCTTAACCATATACTTTAGCACTGTTCAATTGTAGTTTTACAAGCAAGATTCCTAAACCATGTATCATATTAATAAAGCAGGATCAGAAACAAGACCCATACATCACTAACTCCATTATAATGTAGTATAAGATGAGCATATTGTGATATATTTTAATGCTTCAGGAAAAGCATTATATAAGGAAGCTTAAGCTAAGTGAATGATGGGAAACAGGCGCTTCTTATTAAGCAGGGAGTGTTTGCTGCAGGCACACATTGTCTCACCTGCTTACTAACTCATGCGTTGGTTTTCAACAGGCGCCACCTGATGGGATCCAGTTGTCAGGATTAGGTGCCATTTAAAAATTGCTTGCACAAGTGGAAAGCGAATTAATAGCATTGAGTACCTGCTCCAGATTTAATTTTCAGCTCAGTTATTGCTGCTAGGACATGCACACGGCTAGGAAAAATGCTCACTCAATGAGGGATGAACAAGAGAGGTTTCCAGGTGGCCCGAGGTCACTGGAAAATTGTGCTTCAGAAATTTTTGTGTCAGTCAACACCCCAAAATGAAAAGGAATGATACACAGCTGTAAACATCTCCATTATTTCCCCGGAGACTTCCTGTTGGATGCTAAATCATGCTTTTTCTAATCCAATGATGTTGTGAGAGATGCAGACTATGAAGCAAAATTAAAAGTTCAACTTATTTTGCTTTTGGTCAGTAAGGAGGGAATGAGAGAAATGCCAGTGTAAAAGGAGATTCTGATTCTAACACCCTGTTCCCCAATTGGTTCTTGATTTGTCAGTAAAGAAGGCAGGGAGCCAATTGCTGGGTGGAAGGGACAGGCAGAACTCCCAGGTCCCAGGAGGAAAAGAGAGACACAGGAATGTAGAGAGGAGTCTTTCCTGCCATGCTTTGGAGGAAGAAGGACAAAATTACCGTGCAAGGTCTTCTGGTGGGGTTGGGAGAGGGAGCTAGGGGCTGTGGCCTCCACTATAGGTGGGTAACCAAGAATGTTTGGCAGGGGCTAGGTAGGACCAGCCACTGAAGTTTAGGGCAGGTGGAGAGATAGAGATAATAAATTGGTAAGAGCATGCTTTTCCAGGTGAGAGATAGTAACTCCTAGCAATTGTGCCAAGAAGGCAAATTGTAAAGGAATTCACTGTGTGTGTGTATATGTGTGTGTGTGTGTGTGTGAGTTTTATCTGAGGATTCAAGGGTCTCAGGTGAGACTGGTAGTGTGGCCCACTTCCCAGAGCAAAGACCAGAAGATTAAAAGGGAAGCCAGGAGGGGCTGGAGCGCAGCCGATCCCTGGCAAAGGTGGTAGCTTTTAAAACTGCACACAACATGCCAGAAGGGAAGTGTTTCTCCTTCAGCAAGCAGCACAGACATCTTGAGGAATAGAGGGGGTCCTCTGTAGCTTTTGATCTCTGGCTGCTTCCTCTCCAGTACTTTGGCCTGAAAAATCCTCTCTTTTCTTTTCATCTCTCCTCAGTTTAGTTTAGCTTAACTGTCATCTCTCTTAAAACTGCCCTAAGCCATAATTCTCTGATTTCTTGGAATATGTCCAGTTCTAGGTTCTTCCCCACAGGGGAAATGGCAGTGCCATGGCCCTGTCCATGTAATCCAACGTCACGATCCCCTCTTCCACTTCCTTTCATAGAATGGTAGAACGTGCAGTTAATGGCAGTTGTGTACTGGTGCAAGGGAAACTTCCAGGAAGATGAAGTACGTCAGGCAGCTTTTCTTCAGTGATTTTTAATAGTCCAATATTAGGGATTGATCAAACATAAAAAAATTAGCTGTACAGAGAATTGTGACAATTGTCCATTATTAATATTGTTTAAGCAATTTGCAGTAGGGATCAAAGATTTAAGTGAGGCCATTTTTACAAAGTCTGTCTTGTCAATGTTTTCTCCCCTTGTCCTTGCTGTACTCCCGGCCCCTTATGAAAAGCTTCCCAGCCAATCTGGGTGTCTACCTACAGACAATCTGCCCAATGAAAACTCTCTGGCACACCTTTTTAACACGGACTGCTCTCACCCCAGATTCTTCCCCTCTGTTCCATACACATTCTGTGTACTTTTATATTTTCATGACTTTGCATAAATTGTTCATTTTTGCCTAAATTGTTCCCTCTTGCCTTTCCTCCTCCTGATTTTCTAACCAATTCACCTGTCCACTTCCTTTGGAGAATTAGTATTTTATAATTGCATTTATCTTTTTAAACTATATATATGTATTGTTTTCTTTCAGCACTGGGCATTGGACCTAGAGCCTTGGGCATGTCAGGCAAGCATCCTATCAGTGAGTTACATTCATAGCCCCCAATTAAATGTGTGTGGGGAGACCCTTTCCCCCTGAGCCGTATGCACTGTGAAGGCAGGAGATGTGAGTGGAGTCTTCATGTGGCTACTTCTTACCACATTGGACCACAGCCTGTGATGAAGAAATACTTAGAAATCTCTACCATGGCAAACATGGTTTGTACTTTTTGGGGGGCTTGTCAGGAGATGGAGTGACAGAAACAAAGGCAGGAAATCTGTTATCATCTCCCCTGCTCTCAGAACCAGAGCCCCTATTGTAGCATTTTCTCTCTTTCTTTCTTTCTTTCTTTCTTTCTTTCTTTCTTTCTTTCTTTCTTTCTTTCTTTCTTCCTTCCTTCCTTCCTTCCTTCCTTCCTTCCTTTCTTTCTTTCTTTCTTTCTTTCTTTCTTTCTTTCTTTCTTTCTTTCTTTCTTTCTCTCTTTTTAAGAGTTATTTATTTATGTATGCTAATACACTGTAGCTATCTTCAGACACAGCAGAAGAGGACATCAGATCCCATTACGAATAGTTGTGAGCCACCATGGGGTTGCTTGGAATTGAACTCAGGTCCTCTGGAAGAGCAGTCAGTACTCTTAACCACTAAGCCATCTCTCTAGCCCAACATTACAGATGGCTGTGAGCCAACATGTGGTTGCCAGGAATTGAACTCAGGACCTTTGGAAGAGCAGTCGGTGCTCTTAACTGTTGAGCCATCTCTTCAGGACTTGTAGCATTTCAAGTATATATTCTTCACTGAAATGTTCTTCTGATGTCAACATTGAATTATAAACATTTGTTGTTTTTTTTTCTGGATTTATTTATTGAAGTGTGAAGTGTGTATGTGTGAGGGAGTCAGTTCCTCCTTCTACCATGTGGTTTCTGGGAATTAAACTTTTATCAGCAGCCTTGTCACAGTGAGCCCGTCACTAGGCCTAAAAATGCATTTCAAGCATCATATACAGACATTAAATATATCCATTTAGCCAGGCAGTGGTGGTGCACACTTTTAGACTTAGCTCTTGGGAGGCAGAGGCAGGTGGATCTCTGAGTTGGAGACTAGCCTGGTCTGCAGAGTGAGTTTCAGGAGAGCCAGGGCTAGTCAGAGAAATCCTGTTGTGGGAAAACTCTGCTAATTAAGGTAGAAGTCCACCATGCCCTGATAGCTTCTAGGCTTTACACTGTATGTGAGACTTCATTAGCAGGGCTTCTCCTCTGACTTTGTCTCCGGAATTCTAAGCCCTCACACATATTCTTCTACCTGAGGAATGTCACGTAGCCTCAATTAGATTACAAGGTCACTTTCCTCTATCCTGATAAAAGCTGTTCAGCTAGCACCTGAGATTCCTGAAATGCTTTCCCCTGCTAATGAGGCATTTGGTGCCCTAATCCCTCAACCAATGACCTTTGCCTCTCCTGGATGTTCCTATGTTCAGTCTCCCATAACTTTATAAGCCTTGAATCACCCTATGTAAAGTTGATCTGCCCCCTGGGAGATGGTCCTGGTGTGGTCGCTCACTGTATGTCTTCACAGGGCTTCCCAACCCCCTTGCTAGCTGTCACTGTTCTCACTGCCCTCTTGGACTGAATTGGCTACAGTCCACAAGAGTAGGGAGACCCACACCCTGTCTTGAAAAATAAAAACCAAACAAAATATAACAAAAATGCCCACTTAATTGATAACAATTCATATTTGATACATTCATATATTGATTAATGTTTTTATTAGGCTAAACTTGTTTTCTAATATTGCCATGGTTTCTTTCTCCCTCTTTCATAGGATTCCTTGGCACTCATGTTAGTTACTGTGGTAGTATGGTTTGATTTCTTGGATTCTTTTTTTTTTTTTTTAAGAGTAGACTACTTTACCCCAAGGGTTACCAAATATATCTTTCTAGGACTGGGGCAAAGGCTCAGCAAATAAAAGGTTTGCTGTTCATGTGTGAGAAGAAGAGTTTAGACTCCCAGGACCCAGGTAAAGTGAGGAAGATGTGGTGGCTGGCACCTAGAAGCCAGCACTCAAGAACTAGGGATAACTGCAGCAAGCTGGTTTGTTATATTAGCTGATGGATAAGTTCTGGGTTCAGTGAAGAGATCTCAGTCTCAATCAATAAAAGTAGAGCTAGGTAGAGGAAGATAGTCCATGTCACTTCAGAACACACACACACACACCCATACACAGACACACACACACACAGACACACACCCATACACACACACACACACACACACAGACACACACA
>NW_022196905.1:201325686-201348215 GCF_008632895.1 Mastomys coucha
CACACACACACCATGTGCATGCATGGGAGCATAGCACCTCAAATACAGGGAAAAAATATTTTGTTCATAGAAATCTATTTTTTTACGAACAGCAACTTAACATGCTTATTGAGATACAAACAGAACCAAAGAAGAGGCTCACAAAGAATTAATAGAAGGTGGTTATACAATATTACTTAATTTCTCTTACAATTTGAATTTTAGTGTCCCATTTTGCGTTTTTTTTTCCCTCCAGGTGTGTTGGGATTTGTTGAAGATCAGGTGCCTTATTCCCTTTGAGACAAGTCTTTCACTGTTGTGGAACTTCACATAGCCAAGCTTCCAGTGATCCATCTCTACCTCTTACCACCACTGAGATTCCAGGAGTAGGCCATGGGCCTCCACATTTACACACAGATTCTGGGGATCTGAACTCAATTTTGAGACAAGCACTTTAGTGACTGATCCATCTCTCCAGTCCCCATTTTTACATTTCTCTGTTGCTTTTCACATACTAGCGATGGCTTATGTATCTTAGTTAAATATTAGTGCATTCTCAATTTCTGTAATTACTCTATTGGTGACTTTTCTATGCTCTCTTCTTAGTTAGTATCCTGCCCTTCCTCTAGTTTGTAGTTCTTCCTTTTGTATGTCATATAGATAAGCGTCTTGAAATACATATTTTTTTCTCAGCTTTTGTTCTTCTAGGAGTGCCTTTGTCATTTCCAAAGGATCGTTTTGCAGAACAATGAATTCTTTCTTGATAGTTTTTTCTTTAGTACTGCGAAAACAATCTCATGCTACTTTCTTCCAGACCAGTGGTTCTCAACCTTCCTAATCCTGTGACCCTTTAATACAGTTCCTCATGTTGTGATGACCCCCCGAACCATAAAATTATTTTCTTTGTTACCTCAGAATTCCAATTTTTTTACTGTTATGAATCATAATGTAGATATCTGATATGTGATCCTTCTATCCCAAAGGGTTTGAAACCCACAGGTTGCGACACACTGTTCTAGGCTATTAGATTTTTGTGGGAAATTGTTTGTCAGGTAAATTGGGATACACCTCTGTAATTACCAGTCCCTCCTCTCTTACACCCTCAAGTTTTTTCTCATTGTCTTTCACCCTTAACATCATGTTAAGAGACTTTCGTTGTAACAAACCTTGGGGTAGACCTCATTGAGTTACATTTGACCTGTGACCCTCGACCTTCCTCTGTGTGTATATTTGTACCTTTCTTTAGGTTCATGAAGTTTTCTGTTATTATATGATTTCCTCTCTTTTCCCAAGTCTGCTTTACTGAAAACTGCCATCTTCACCTTGAACCCAAAGCGACACAGATCCTTGTTCCTCCTCACACATTTCTCTATGCTAGCTGGGAATGTGTGAGGAGCCTGCCCTCTTGCTACTATTTTTTGCAAGTCTCTCTTATGGATGCATTCCCTGTTTGCAGTCCCTCTTATGGATGACTCTTTTGTGCTTTAAATACTGCATGTATTTCAATGCTCAACAATTACTGCTTGATCTTTTAAAAAAGTTCTTCTGTCTCTTTAGGTTCATCTTTTATAATATTCCCTATTTTCTTCAAGCCCATTGAGCTCCATAAAAGCTGTTTTCAGCTCTCTGAGACTTTCCCCATACTGGCCCCTGCCTGGTACCTCATCTTATGTGCTTTCGGACCTTCTTCTGAATATTGAGTGAGGCAAACACTCCAGATGCTCCCTGTCATGCAGTACCGCCTCAATGTTTTTACTTCTGTCTTTCTAACCTGCTATGTGTGTCCCTCTAAAAATTCCAAGTAAACCTGCCTATCTTCTATGCTTCTGTAATTACTTCCAGATTTCACCACTGGATGGCACCCAGATCCAGAATTTTTCAGGGCCTGCGGCTTCTGTGTTGCAGTTTCAGAACAAGAGGCCAATCAAAACCCAGGTTGTTCTTAATATACTGTTCAGAAAGAAAGAAAAAGAGCAGTCTAATGTTTCAAGATCATCCCCTTTCTCCCTACTTCTTTAAGGTAAATCCAAATGCACCCATGGATATGCCTCTGTGGTGGTCAGGCATCATAGAGTTCTGTTCAGATTTTGTTTTTTGTTTGTTTGTTTTGAGACAGGGTTTCTCTGTGTAGCCCTGGCTGTCCTGGAACTCACTCTGTAGACCAGGCTGGCCTCGAACTCACAGAGATTTGTCTGCCTCTGCCTCCCAAGCACTGGGATATACTACCACTGCCTGACAATTCTATTCAGCTTTAAGCAGCGCTACTGTATATGGATCATATACAGGGTTCTGTGTCCTATACATATGTCATCAAAGTCATCAAATCGTGCCTATCCCTGAAGAAGGAGCAACACACCACTGGGGTGGGACCAAGTTGCCGAGAGTAAGCTAATGGCCATAGATTGTTACAAGTAGTCACGGGAGCTGCTAGTTAGAAGAGAAGTCCAGCATTCTGGGTCTGTATGTCCTCTGGCGTAGTTTCAGAGGCCCCATTTTCCATGGATTCAGGGGAAAGAAGGAGGCGTGTTAGGTACAAGACTGAGATAAGACAGGTGTATTAACCCATGTCCTGGTTACTCATAATACGCTGCCTCAGCTAGGAAAAATGTCACTGAAAAAGACCTCTGCCCCTGTTCCAGGCTCCAGGTCAAATAGTTTCTCTCACCTCTGACACACAGGGCCACTTGAAACTGACATTTGAAGTTGCCTGTCACTGAGAGCTACATGGACACCTCTGCACTCTAACAGCTCTGATTCTGTGGTTCTTATCCAGTCTTCTATAGAGTATGCCCCTTGTATCTCTATCAGCCCTCTGCCTTGATGCTCAGTGTAGTTCCTCTGAACAGTGTAGCCTCTTTAGCCTCTTCTAAGAGCCATCGTGCCCCTCATACATGGCAGAATACACATAAATAATATCACATATGTAGTATGATGCATGATCTAACAGTTACTGTAGTAATTAATATTGGGGATCAATGGGGCTGGCCAAGTAACTCAGAGGTTAAATACTAACTGTGTAGCCTGGTGACTTGAGTATGATCCTTGAAAATCACATAGAAAGGCTGTACATTGTAATGCCAGCGCTCCTGTGGGCAAGAAGGAGGATAGAGACTGGAGAATCATCTGGAAGCTTGTAGCCAAACTCTAAGCTTGTATGTAGCACAGAAGGAGAAATGAGAGCTGCCTTAACAAGGTAGAAGATGAGCCCCAACTTTTGAAAGCTCTATTCAGACTTCCACATGCATCTCATGGCACACACAAGCCACACCCCAAACAAACAAACAAACAAACAAAGCAACAAACACTAAGAAATGAAGGAGCGAAGTACCTGTGTTTGCTATTGACCATTAATACTAAGTGGAATCAGGAGTACTTTCTCAGCATTTGGTTTGCTTGTAAATTTATTGTTATTTAATAAACTCCCACAGTTTGGAAAGACTAAACATATCCATCTACACCACTGATGGAACTTGCTCATGACAGAACTACTGACATTTGCATGAAAGATGTGCACCATTTGCTCATTTAGAAATGTTTAAGATAGCATGTTAAACACTTATCTCTAATGATTCTGACTTTTACGTTTCTTATCAACAGCCAAGGAAGAGTCTCATGAAAAACATCAGAAGTAAAATAATAATAATAATAATAATAATAATAATAATAATAATCACCCATTCTATTTTCCAACAATTCTAGTACATGTTGAGCAGCCCTGTCCCAAAACTGGAAATCCCCAAATAGTCCAAAATCCTAGACTTTTTAAAGTGCTCACCTAACACCACAAGTAGAAAATTCTCCACCATGGAATTCTGTTGATTGCATAAAAATTGTTAAAAGTGATTATTAATAATACCATTAAGAACATAATGGAACATACTTTCAGGCTACATATGTTAAGTATATGTTAAGCATAAATGATTTGAGCACCCATCTTTTAAGTGCCTCATTATATATATACAAATATTTCAAAGGTTGAAAAAAATGTAATATCTGAGACATCTTTAGTTCTAAACATTTCCCATAATGGCTATTCAACCTGTATTAGACAGAAAGAATTGTGTAAAGTTTGGTAACTCTTTGTAACATATCTAACATGGACACAGTTAAACAGAACAGAAGCTGGCAGTTTAGTCCCAGCACTGCCATAGACGGTGTTTTATGAGGAGGACCTGAAGGTTTTTTCCCTGGTGCCCTCTTCATTTCATCATCTTTATATCGAATCCACTGGGAATAACTGTGGTTTTTATTTTTAATTCATCCATTTCTCACTTGCATTCAAAAATCACATTTGACAAACTGCACTGTAGATATCCACAGTCAAGAATGTTTTATTTGTGTGCATATTAAAATTATTTCCCCAAGATGTTCCTATAGTCTCTGCTATGATGCTGTGTCACTTGGAAATTATAGTCATAATGCTTTGGTTAGCCTTTGTTTTCTTGGCTGGAATTTTACCAGGCCCTGGACATTCACTCTACATGGCCTTAATCCTTAGCTAAACTCCAGAATCATAGTGTCCTTTGAAGGCCTTTGACCACCCTGTTTGAGCAGTGGGGACCTTTGTCCTGGCCTTGCAGGAGTATTAGTTAGTGCATGTTAAAGAATTAGGCCAACTTATTTTGCACACTCAAATATTTCCTCTTCACACCTTTTAAATGAGAAAACAAAGCAAACAAAACCAAAACCAAGAAGTCACCATGGTGGTAATTTCCCAGTGAGCCTCACTCCTTCTCTTGAGAAGTGTGATCTGTGGCAATTTAAATATCCACTTTTAGCTGCAGAACAAAGCAACCTGGACAGAGAGCAGACAGAGGGCCAGCGAAAGGGACCCCAGCCCACACTGGATGCCAGAACAATAGGAGCAGGAATGTGCAATCCTCTAATTACAGAGTGGGCTATGGCTATAGGACCCCAGACCTCTTCTTCAGTTAGGAGTTATAACGTTCTGAATATTTGAGCAAAGTATTCAATGTCTTTGAGAAAAGTGGTTGGATATTATCTTTATCATGTAAAAAGGACTTGATTTTGATATACTCAGAAGTGGAACAGATTTTGAATAGTTTTCTATTGCCAAGTAATAGGTCTTGTATTTGGCCATAGTAGTTACACTAGAAGGTAATTAGTATTTTTAGAAAATGCTAAAAAGTAATATGAGCCTGAAATAATTCTGTACTAACATCATGTGTTCGATTCAAGACAATTTCCTCAATAGGTTTAAAACAACATGATACAGGACTGGGTTTTGATATTTATATTTGACAGACTATACTGTAGATATCCACAGTCAAAATGTTTTATTCATGTGCATATTAAATTTATTTTATATTACCTGGTATTATGCCAACTAATTTAAGTATGTCCTGTTGGTGAATTTAAAATCTTTCAAAAGGTCATTAATAACTCAAAGTATTTAGAACCTAAAGTTTATTATTTTAAGCCATCAGTTTTTAGCTTAAACATAGATGACAGTCAAGATGGCTATAGTTTCATTTACTATGAAATATAACCCATGCACACTCTTGACAAATTTAACTCCATCCACAAGCATATTTAACCCTTTTACCCTTTCGGAATTGATCAGAATGATTTAGCACACCTAAGATTATAAACCTAAGGTAGTTGTCTGGCAGTGTGGGCAGAAAGAAATCAAGAAAATTTTATATGTTACCTGTTTTGGGAAAAAAAGGTACAACATTAAGATTACATTTCTTATCCTCACACACACACACACACACACAAAAAAAAAAATCAAGCATTTTCCAAATAGTATCACAGTGCCAGGCAAAGCTATTGAAATATTTCCAACTCTAAAGCTCTTAAAAGTGTTATCTTACCAGTAAGCGTGTTAAGGTTTGTACAGAACTTTTCAATGCTTGCTTGGTTTAAAGCCTTCCCAAAGGTGATGGATTTCCCAGGAGCTTTTCTTCTTTCTCCTGGTGAGTAGAGGTCGGTCTTGCCTGTCCATGAAGGACTGCTTGGTCTGTGGTATTGAGACAAGTGTGGCCTGAGATACTCATTTGCTCTCTTACTCTACTCGGCTATATTTGGTAACTGAACTCATGTTACAGCTGAGTGCCACAATCAGGAATCCCAGTAGTGGGTTGGGAAGCAGCCCCAGATCTGAGGCTGGGTTCTTAGAAATTAAAGCCACCTCGTATAGAAGGAACCATAGCTATGAATTTAAAAATATCACCTTTAAACATAGTCCCCTCTGACTTTGTCGTTGGAAATTAGCTCCCAGCCTTTTCACATGCCTTAAGTTATTTACAAATATGTTTCTGAACCCCTATTTTAAAAAGTGAGACCCTGGAGGAAGACTCCTGGGATGATCTGCTGTGTATGTTTAAATTTTAGTCATGTGGTGAGCTCTTATAAAATAGTAAATCCAATAACTATTTAAAAATTAAGCCACTTGTCAAATTGAGTGGAGATGCCAATTGCTTTCTTACCTCATTAAATTAAAAATTGTCATATGACTAGATTGTGTATTAAAGATGTAGGCCAAAGCATAATGGAATAGTGTAGCAAATGGAGTCTGAATCTTAGAATTCAGAGCACTGATTCTGATGCATTAAGAACACTTAGCAAAGTTTTCTTAATGGAAAAGCTGAGCAAATGGTGAAAAATGAACATTGTCTCATACAAGAATGAAGTTGTCACAACTGTTAAAAAAATTAACACAAATAGCACAAATCCCTCTCGTTAAAAACAAATAGAGATAGGAGGAACCAAGACCTTTTCTGACCCAAGATGGTCTACTAGAGAAGATCTAAGGGGGTGAGAAGAATCATAGGAAACATCCCAGGAAATTCAGAAAAAAAGTACTGATAGTTTATTTGGATCTCATGACCTTTGGTCTGGTTTCATGTCTAAAGAAATCTGTTCCTGAGAGTGAAGATTGCTATTTGCTCCTTGTTCTCCTCTGATCCCTGGCTCAGTGCTTTCATAGCCAATTCATTCTTACATTCATTAGTTAGTGATTTTATGACTTACTCTTTGTAGATCACAAGTGGTACCCACCCATTAAGTCTTTGGTCATTTTTGCTGTTGTAAGAAAATAGTCCAGATGGGATAATTTACACAGAACAGGAATTGACTTTCATCCTTCTTGAGGCTGAAAGATGCCCATGGGTTCATTGTCCAGTGAAAGTCCTTTTTCCATTTCTAAGCTGTCACCTCGAGTTCTGTGTCCTTTGGTGGAGACACTTCTATTACATAGCACAGAGTGGAAGGCAAGGACATTTTAATAAGGGTATTTAATCCTTCCCATGATGTCAAAACTCATGATTTTACTCCTAAGCCACACTATTAACCTCGGTGCATTGGGAATGCAGTTCAACACCTTAAAAAAAAAAAAAAACCTAAGCAATGAAATTTTAAATCAGAGTTCAAGTCAACAGACAGTGTACATCAGTGACCATGCCTGCCAAGAGAATGCAACAAGGAATAATTGCTTTTACAGATCACAGGAGGAAAAGAATGCCTCAGTCTGTCTGAGGTGCTGCCTCAATGTAAATTTTGGAAGGGGCATTCAGACCTTAGCATGGATTAACCAAGTAGGCACTTGTCTAATATGCTTTTATCCCATAAGGAATAACAAAACTGGAAAGGGCAGAGATGGAGAGGGAAGATGATAGAGGAAGCATAACACGGTGGAAAGTGGTGATTATGAGGACCAGTACAAGTTATAAAATTAAAATGCCTACAGAAAGGGCTGCTGATAGAAAAGAAGTGATTTGCCTGGGAATTCCAGAGGAACTCAGCAATGGGAGGACTAGGTCAGACCTTACCTTGTACATAGTCTTAATTGACAACTTCACTATTGCAAGTGGGAGTAGGATAGGACCTATGAAGTAGGCGATGGTCCTTCTTCGTTTCCACCTTAGCCAGCTAGGAGGTGCCTTCTCATGCTTAGGGACGGCAGGAGGCTGCTTCTCTGGGACTTTAAAGCAGATTCTAGCCATGGAAGAAATGCATGCTATTCTCATTTTGTCTTCTTTCTCTGTTACATCCTTTATTGAACACATATTTTCTTCTTCCTTCATTTTAGGAAAATTCCATCAGTAAACTGGCATGGTGTGGCTGCAGTGGAGGTATACCTGATGAATCTGATCAAGAAACGATCAAAATGGAGGCATGAAGGCCTCAAAAGATTGTTCTAAGCAATGATCTATTAGTTGGCTCAGAAACAAATCCTTCAAACGTGGCCCATCTTTAAACATCTCCCTCTTACACTGTATCTGGCTGAGATACACTCTCCAGAATCAAATATGACATACATTGAGTTTATGTTCATCTGTGCACATCATGAACTTCAGATATGCTTCCCGTAGATTTGGTTTCTTGATGGCTTGTTTAATCTACTCTACATATGCTGCCTGATCCTGTGGGTGGTCTTCTGGTTACAGTGCACTTGACAGATTGTGTATATGCACAAGATGGTTAGAGATAAAATGACCCAATGCCAAAGTAATGAAAATAGAACTGAAATTGTATGTGAAAAGTGAGATGAGACTCTATCCTTTATATTTATATGTGAGCATTGGGCACTGTTGGATATTCTATGCTTTTTCCCCACCCCCTCAGTGTTAGGAATTGAACCTTGCACTCTACCACAAAGTTATATTTCTAGTTCCCTAAATCTCATTTTTAATCTGCCTAAAGGGAACAAGTGTAAAATTCTACACAGAGCTGAAAAAAAAAAACCAAAACATTTGTTTCAATAGACCATAATTAATTCAAGGAAAATAAGCACATGTCTTTATAGTGATGAAATAAATCATGTATTATATTATAATCGCATTACTGAATGATGTCAATTTGAATGCACACAGTGATGTTTTGAAGAAGAATAGGTAATATTTCAAAGAATTATTAGCAAGTAGAAGGAAATTATATCTTGAAATAAAAATATATTACAACTTAAATTTATCCAAATTGTAATAGTCTTACTATGCAAAAAAATTCAGCACATTAGTAAGTCAAAAGCAAAAAGCCATATGGCTATTTCTTTAGGTTATTAGCATGCCTTTGAACAAAATTCAGCATCCATTTTCATTTAAAAAATAATTTTGGAAGGTGAGAAAAATGGTTCTAACTCATTAAATTTTAAAGTATATATACACAGGAGCATGTATGTATGTACATGATACATATATGCACATTTAATCATGTGCATATGTGATGTCAGAAAGGACTTAGATATAAAACACCAACAAATACTATCAACAAATAGACAAGTCTTTTTTAAAAAATATTTTATATTTATTTATGTGTATGTATGTATGTATGTATGTATGTATGTATATTTGTGTGTGAGGAGGGGGTATGTGTACATGTGTGCAGGATCCTATAGAGGCCAGAAAAGGGCATCAGATTACCTGAAGCTGGAGTTACAGGTGGTTGTGAGCCTCTGGTGTAGGTGCTGAGAACTGAACCCAGGTTCCCTGAGGAGGAGCAATAAGTGTTCTTAACTACGGAGCCATTTCTTCAGCTTCCACTTGCAAGCCTTAACACATGTGGAAGATAAGATGGGAATGCAATCTTAGAAAAAACAGAATGATATGCTCCATATATCACAGGAGGATTGATTCAATGGCAAGTCAGTTCTCATAAGAAAAAAAAAATCTACAAATCCCATAGAACTTCAATCCAAAAGGCACTTCATTTTGTGGAATTGGAAAAGCAATACAAGATTTCATCCAGATAAACTTCCGTAGCCAAATATACAGGAAGACTGTGTGAAGGGGACCGCTGAAGAAGGCCGAGGCAACAGATGCCTCTGGTGGGACCAGAAGATGTGAATAGAGGATTTTGGTAAAACAGCAATCGGATGCTTGTGTGTGAACAGTTGCCTGAAATGGCAGCAGTTTTTTCTCTTGGCTTTGCACAATTCCACTGCTCTGTCTTTTATTATAGATTAAAGGACTTTGGGTAGGGCCTGAAAAGATGGCTCACAGGTTGAGAATGCTTGGAGAAGACCACCAGAGTTCAGAAGTTCTTAGCACCCAGGTTAGGTTGCTCACAACTGTCTGCAACTCTGGCTGCAGGGGTTCCAATGCCTTTTGTTTTGTTTTGTTTTAACTGGCATGCACAGGTATGTGGACATACATGCACAGACACACATACATGCACTCACATGCGTATACACATACTCGATAAAAATAAAATAATCTGAAAAAGGAACTGTATATTTTATTCCATTCAGTAAAATAAATATATCATGTTCTATGGGGGAAATGGAGTGGAATGCATTAATAGGTATGTACTCATAGGGATATATTCAATATACAATTATAGTTTGGATTAACAATGTGAATAGCATTCTCAAATATATCCATAGCTATAGCTACAGTTTCTTTTCTTCTCCTGGTATATGGCTTCTCCACAGTAGTTCATCTTCAAAAATATATGCATTAACTGGGCCAGGATGCATGGAGAACTTTACTGCAGTGTTCATGCCTTGTAGTTCTTCCTATGACATCATAGGTTCTCTTGACTACTACTGTTTCTTACTCTCTAGGTTCCATATCCTCCTTTATATATATATATATGTATATATATATATATAAATATATATATATAAATATATATGTATATATATACACATATATATATATATATACCCTCCTTCTCTCATTAATATGAAATATTTTTTAAAGTACACTGTTGCTGTCTTCATGTACCAGAAGAGGGCATCAGATCACATTACAAATGTTTGTGAGCCACCATGTGGTTGCTGGGAATTGAACTCAGGATATCTGGTAGAGCAGTCAGTGTTCTTAACTGCTTGAGCCATCTCTTCAGCCCAATATGAAATATTTTAAGATGCATTTTGAAAATAGAAAACAATGATATGGAAAAGATAACTTTAATTTACCATCCAATAAAAAACTTTTTTTTTTTTTTTTGCTAGTTATTATAGCTGGAAAGTAAGATTCAAGGAATCCTTCTATCCTCATTCTCCCATATCTGATTGCTTACTAGGAAAAACAGGAAGGGAAGGTTCCATCCACTCAGTAACTTTAAGCCATGTCAGTCATTAGGACACTGTAGTGTATAACCTGTTAGCTAACTCATAATTCTTCAAGTTCTTTGCATATAAAATAGAGAAAATTTTTTCATGTTTTTTTTTCATGATTTTGCATATTTTGCCTTGGGAATTAAAAATAAACTTTGTTGACTATAAAATAGTTAATTGAGGCTCCCTGTCTTCCTCCTTGGCTCCTGCATGCTGATTTGCAAGTCACCACCGGACCACAGTCTGCAACGTGAAGATCCATCTTCATTTGGCCACTTTGGAAATGTCATATCCTTTAACTTACTCTATCCTAGACCTACTGAGGAGATATTCCTTATTAAAAGAGACATTTATTTAAAAATTTATAAAAGCATCCCCCCCCCAAAAAAGTGCACTAGCAGTTTATGGAATGGCTTAGTAAACTCATAAAATTTTGAAACCATAAAATGTGATTTTTCTTGAGCTATTTATTTTAAAAAGGTAACACAAAGTTGTGGTTTGAATATGAAACATAAGCATAGTGAATCTCTACATGGTTAAAGTTTAAACACACAGTTTGATGTTTTAAAGATATGAAGACTTCCCTAGGTTGCTTGAGCCCCTGACCTCCTCCAGTTTTGTTCATGGGAAGAGAAAGACAAACCTAGCAAGTGTTTAGAAATGGCTTTTGCACATCATTTGACTTATAGCTAGACCTCAGTGTTTTGTTTCCCCCAATCTTACTTTTATCACAACTCATGGACTTAGTGAGGGAACAGCAAACTCCAATGCAGAAGTCACTGTCAGACAACGGCAGACAGCTGTGTGGCCATTTCAGTGGTTGCTTCCAAAGAAGTGGCCTGTTGAAGGATGTGGCTGCCACTCCCCAGGAAACGAGAAAGGAAGAGCTGGACAAAGGAGGAAATCAGCTGTTGGACCAATGGAGGATTTAGACAGTGTAAAAATGCCAACTATGAAAGACAGTTGCTGAACTGCAAACAGCCCCGAGCCCCGCCCACCAGGACTTGCCTGCCCAGCAATTTGCTCAGCTCCTGCTATTTTGGGAAGGAATTTCCACAGAGTTGGCATATCTTCAGCTCCGAGGTTTCCTCTGATTGAATGATCAACAGGTGTCGAAAAAGGCTGTGGCAGAAATATCCCAGACCCAGTGTGCTCCTTTGACATCTGTGGCGTGACTGTAGTGCTGTCGGATGGATCATTTTTAATCAAGGAGGCTTTCTACAGAGTAAATGCTAAGCCAGTCACTTCAAGATCAGTGTTGTTCTGTGGCTATGCATTTGGTAATGGCATATACATCCATTTGGTATATAAATTGACTACTGCACTGCAATTATACAACTGAAATCTAAAGGAAAATATCAACAGGAGCAATGATACAACTGAAGATCTGCTTTTCGCTCAGTAGAAGTGCTTTCTGGAGGATGGTTGGTGTTTCAAATGTCCACACTGTGTAGAATTTACTGATGGATGTTTTTCACAGAAATGAATTTGAACCTGTGCTTTCCTTTACTTTGTTTTTGTCTTCCCCAACGCCTCTGTGACAAAAGAGAACACATCTAACAATTTCCCAGTACATAGTATCATGCACTTAGTTTCTGCTCTTCATTTCTCTAGAGTTCTACCATTCTGTTCTCTGGGGCTCCTTCCTAGTCACATCATTGTATCTGATCTTGCCTCATTAAAGTTCACAGACACACCAATTCCGAATGGATATTCTGTCTCCTATACACTGGGGAAATGGAAACTAGAAAGGTGGCAAGGAGGAGAAAAGAAACTGAAACTCATCCTATATGTGTAGAAGATGCCATGCTGGAAGCTCTGATTCCAAGGTCCAGTGTCTCCACAAACATCCTATTTGAGCTCTGAACTCTGTCCTTTCTCCTCCACTCCCTCTTGTGTATGTCTAGTATCGGGACTCCGAAGTGAGGAATGGGGAATGTGTGGTGTGTGTGTGTGTGTGTGTGTGTGTGTGTGTGTGTGTGTGTGTGTGTGAGAGAGAGAGAGAGAGAGAGAGAGAGAGAGAGAGAGAGAGAGAGAGAGAGAGAGAGAGAGAGAGAGAGAGAGAGAGAGAGAGAGAGAGAGAGAGTGAACTGGTGCTTGTAAGTCACATTTTGGGGTTGTTGAAGTGAAGTATGTTTTTAGGCAGAGACCTACAGTGGAGCTGTTCATCTTTTGGTCAGACTAAAAAAGTAGATAAAGAAGCACATTCCACCCAGTGGGGTTCAAAAGATCTCTTGTGTGTGATGCAGATCTTCAGGGACTGGAATATACATGTTGCAATTCTGTTGCATTACTATTTTAGTCGAAGCCAGCTGACTTCCGGCTCTGAAATCTCCATTTCCCCTCCCAACTCTGCTTGCATGCTTACAGAGAACTCTTCCTGTGGATAGCTTTCTAGATGTTTCATTAGTTGTCCTTCCATGCCCTTGTTATCTGGATTGAAGTACCTCTCCTTCCCTCTAATGAAAGCTCCTTTTCTATCCCTCTAAGAATGGAGATCTGAGCGGCAATCTACAGGCACAATTACTTTTAAGGCAGTTTCTGGTTTATCTGGAAATATTCTTTAAAGATTTGTGACATCTGATTTTGTGTGTTCTAGTTGGTGCTTTGTGACACTTGTTATCCCCAATGATTTACACTTTTATTTCTTAAAAGTAAAGTTTAAAAATTATTTTAAATTATGTGTATGTCTTTGTGCTTCTGTGTGTGTGGGTAATAAGTGAAGTTATCTGTGGAGGCTAGGGGCCCTGGATCCTCCTGGAACTGGCCATACAGATAGATGGTTGTGATATTGGTACTGTGGTACTGGAAACAGATTCCCAGGCCTCTGGAAGAGTAGCAAGTTTTCTTAACTGCCGAGTAAACTTCCAGCCCTTACATTTTTTGTTTTTATTCTTAATTCCCAAAATTGTATACCACTATATATTGCCAAATTGTCATGTACAGTGTAGGATGAGAAGCTGACCCTGCTAGTAAAGGTGTGGCCATTCCCCTTTTCAAAGCCAAGTATGTTCATCTCAAAATGTCTTCCAGGGACCCTTTGTCTGAGGTTGAGCTGGTCCCTCTAACTCTGTGACAGGGAGGGAAAAAAGTCTAACTGATAAAATGTTGTGCCTTTAGGAAATCTAGAAGTTAAACTGTTTCTAACTAATGTTTACATTGTTTATCGTGTGAAATTAAAGAACCTGCAAGGGATGGAGAGATGGCTCAGCAGTTGGGAGCATTTGCTGGACTTGCAGAGGACCCAGTTTCATCCTACCATCAATACCAAAAAGCTCAAAAACAACTCCATTTCCAAAGTCTCTGGCACCCACTTCTGGCTTCTGTAGGCACTGCACACACAGAGTGAACATACAGACAAGCAGGCCTACACACACACACACGGATAAAATTTACAGACATAAACATCAAAAGGCTGTTGCAGCATGTAGGAGTAGTGGGAAGTTCAGCCATAGGACATTTAGCCTTTGGAGGCTCAGCTATAGAGACAAAGCTCAACTGGGAATTCTGGCTGTTGTTACATACTGTGTGCTGTGAGCAGCCAGTTAGAGGACGTGAACTCTATCTGTTGTTATTTGTTATTTTCGCTTGGAAGATCCCACTCTGCCTGGAGACTCTTTCTGTTGGGAACGCCAGCTGTTTACTTTATAGGAGATTTCCTAGTTGATTTTTGCTGGATGGTTTGTGTTCCTACTTTGATGATATTCTGCCATCTTTCTGCAACTTGACAGTATTCTTTTACTTTGGCTTGTTGTACACTCACTACACTGACTTATCCAAAGCTGGAAACGTGGCTACTATAGACCATCCTTTAGACTGCACAGTCTTCCTTGTTAGAGCACACCAAGCCTTGTTCTACTCCAGTGCTTTGCATAAATGAATACATGAGCATGTATGAATCTGTATATGAACTTGTGTGAGATTATGCATATTCACTTACGTAAGACTTTTTCCTTCTGTGAGTGTTATTCTCTTCTCCTGGTTCAATAGAAGTTTATTGGTCCAAATTTCCCCCTCGCCAGACAAGCAAGAGGCATCTGAACAACAGGGAAAAGGCTCTAGCAACCAATCTTTTACTTAATCTCCTGCTGTTTTAGGATGAGGTGCTAAATGCCACAGAGGATCACAGAAGGCAGGTCAGCTACAATAGCATAGTAACTTAGACTTAGATAAGTAAACTTTTATTTTTTTTTATTTTAGATATTTTCTTTATTCACATGCGAATTTCTCCATTCCCAGTTTCCCCTCCAAAAAACAAAAAAACAAACAAAAACAAACCCCTGTTGCCTCCCCCCTCCCCATGCCTGCCACCCTGCCCTCTCCCACTTTCTGGCCCTGGCATTCCCCTACACTGGGGCACAGAACCTTCACAGGGCCGAGGTCCTCTCCTCCTATTGATGATCGATTTTGCAATCCTCTACCATACACATGCTGCTTGAACAATTTACACCAACCCTAGAATTTCATAAGACAAAGTCTTGCCCCAGAATTTCGTAAGACAAAGTCTTACCTTCCACCTACGCTATTCCCCTTTCGCTGCCTCAAGAACTGACAAGAAAGAAGAAATACTACCTGCAGGGGCTGGCCCCTGGCAGCTCATAGCAGGTACACAATAGCTGTTGAGTTTTCTACTTTCTTCTCGTTCTTACTTAGCAGTCTTGCAGGATTTTTGAGAACTAACCCTATTTTCCTATCATCTATCTATCTATCTATCTATCTATCTATCTATCTATCTATCTATCTATCTAGCCATCCATCCATCCATCTATCCATCCATCTTTTACTTATTTATTTAGGGGTAGGGTCTCAATATATAGTACTAGATGGCCTGGAATCTCTATGTAGACCAAACTGGCCTTTCACTCAGAGCTATGCCTCTCTTTACCTCCAAGCTATCCCACTTCCTAGTGGTATTTGACATTTCCTATTTATTTCATTACATTTTCAAATTAATAGCTTTGTGCTTTTTAATACCTGGATTGCTGCAGACCTAAACATTGCTTAATAAGTATATGTGAAATGGAGACATGTCAATCATTTATCACATCATGAAAACTTATTAATCATTTGTATATATTTTTCTTTTTAAATTTTTTCCAACATAGTATTTTTATTGATTGTTTGAAAATTTTACATAATGTACCCCTATTACATTCCTGTCTCAGACATCCCAGATCTAGCCCCCAACCCTGTGTTTTTCCCCCCAAAAAAGAAGAAAGAGGTAGAAGAAGGAAGAAGAGGAGAAGGAAGGAGAGGAAGAGGAGGAGGAGGAGGTGGAGGAGGAGGGCCAAGTCCAATTTGTGTTGCCCATCTGCTCACTGGAGCATGGTCAAATTCACAGCAGCCAGCCTCTTAAAGAAAACTGAATCCTTCTTCCCCACCTGTATGCCCACCAGAAGCCATCAACTATGAAGAATGACACTTCAGGATCCCTGTCATAATCTCTTCAATGGCTTCTTGTCAGCCTCTTTTCTTTTAAGGGGGTAAGATGGGAGTGGGGTCCAGACATTGTGACAGAATCCTTTTATGTCTTTCATTCTCAACTATGAGTCTGCAGTCTGTGATACCACTGAGGAAGAAGCTTTTGTCCTTCACAGTCAGCAGCAGTATGGACCATGGTCTCCTTGCACATGGTTTCGGGTAACAGCTGGGATCTGGCAGCAGCACAGTCCATGGACATCACCACAGCACAAAGCTGCATCACAGATCACAGACACCAGCCTGGCCCTGTGTGACAGCACAGGCCACAGACATCAACATGGCCTCCAGCAGCAACACAGACCCCAGACATCAATGTGACTTGAGAAGGCAGCACAGCTCGTGGACGTCAGCATGGCTTCAGGTGGCAGCACAGACCATGAACTGTAATCATTATGACAACTGTGGAATAGCTACTATGATTATCCCCAATCTATGGATCAGGAGAGGGATAAGGAAGGTAATTCGACTCTCCAAAAAAGTCATTAGTCATTGTCAAGCTAAGATAAATTCAGATGGCCCGACACTAGAACCCGATGTTCCTTGTTTTATTGTTGTTGTTACAGTGTAAAATAATGGGTTCAATGTGACCCTTTAAATACAAGAATCATTTTACCTTGTTGTTGTTCACCCCTACTGCCCTTTGTCCCTCCTCCTTCATTCCTGTAGGATTTCCTCCTCTAGTCTGCATATGAAAGAAAACTTGGAATCAATATTTGTCTTTCTTCCTCCTGTTGTCACATACTACCACCATTTATTTAGACTTCTTTGTTTCAACTCATGTCTTATGTCATGCCATATATGCATATAAATCAATATTCCCTACATGAGAGAATCCATGAGAGGTTACAAGTGAAGCCTGATGGTTTTAACCAGTGTTAATACTGATTTGCTTGTGGATAAAATGCATGGGTTAAGTATTGAATGCGTGGGAGAAGGACTGAATGCATGTGTGAAAGACTGAATGTATGGGTGACTGATTGAATGCATGGGTGAAGGACTGAATGTACAGGAGAAGGACTGAATGCATGGGTGAAGGATTGAATGCATGGGTGAAGGACTAAATGCATGGATGATGGACTGAATGGTGATGCCATCACAGACATGGAACTCTGATGATTAAGGTTTTGTAAAACTCATATAGAAGTGATTTTTCTGGAAATGTTCAAAGACTATTTTATTATGCAGCTTTATTTCTTTCCTTCTTAACTACATGAAATAAAACACATTACCTCAGCCTCTATCCACTCCCAAACCTGTGCCTAAAATGTAGACATTGCACAGACGCTGCTTTATTTTTAGGCCTTTCAGTGATATTCTGACATGTGCAGTACAGGACTTCTGGGAGTTTTCCTGCACACAATGGTAGATTCCCTTCAGATGGTTGACTCTGTTTAGGGCAGTTGAAGGCAAGCTGTCTCTAAGCAGTATGAGTACAGTAGCTTGGAGGACTTGGTGAAATCATCATTTTGGGTCATGTGCTTTTTCCATTCCCAGTAGCTATTAATGGAGTAACTGGAAAGCAGCAGAGCCACGCAGTGTGTTCTGACCTGGAATGACATCCACAGCTACATCAGCTGCGATTCCAGTTGAACCTTTGCTCTCGTGTGCCTGAGGTTCAACCCTAGGACATGGTTTTCTAAACTACGTAAACAACTGGCTAAATTTATGAGGTATGCATTTACACAGAACCTTCATGGGCATCACTCAAATAAGCAAATTGAGCCTGCTCTAGGATCGACTTAATCAGATTAATATATATACATACATATATATATACATATATATATATATGTATATATATATATAGTAGAATAGAGTTTATTTAGGGCATGGGGAGGGAAATTAAGAGAGTAGTAGAGGCAGAGAAAGGCAGAGAGAAGGAGATAAGTGGAGGCTGGCCATGACCATGTGGAGAGAGGGGGAAAGGGAATGGGGAGCAAGGGGACAAGAGGCAAAGAGCAAGAGCATAAGAGAGAAGAAGAAGAGCTAAGTAATTTTTTTTCATGTAATACATTTTGTTCACATTTTCCCTTCATATTTCTTCCCAGATCCTCCTTCCTTCCCAGTGTCACTCACACCCCCATCCCGACAGATGGAGATATAAAAAGAGCAAGCTAGAAGTATGTGCCTTTTTCTGGAAAAGACAGAAAAGTATCATGCCTGTAGTGAGTGCTGTGTCTATGTCACAGATTAAAGATGTAAAAATGTTTTAAAGACCATTAGACAGAAAAAATAAATATAAATATTTACATAACTAAGTTGGCCTTTAAGAGCTCAAATATTCCATAAAGCACTTTCAGAAAGGAATCAAGACATGGACTTCAAAGGGATGTTGGAGGAATGTTGTGTTTGGAGTAGATGTATCTTTATTGAAGAAAGTGTGTCACTGAGGCTTTGAGGTTACAGAAGCTCAGAAGCTCAAGCCAGGCTCAGTGTGTCTGTCAGTCTGTCTTCCAGAGTAGGTTCCAGGACAGCCAAACTTAGGCAGTGAAGAAAACCATCAAACCCAGAAACCTGGGGAAAATGTATTTGAACAAGGGGGCCATGTTTTGGCTCCAGCAAGAAGTAGAACCTGACAGTGTTGGTCACACAGTTCTGGCTTTAAAGTCAGGGATACAAGAAAGGAGTTATGGAATCTCCCTCCTTGACTAAGGGAAGTCGATGAGGCCAGCAGTGTGTCTTGGGTGTCCCTTCTTGGAGGCCTAGAGGGGCCATTGTGTGAAGCTATGAAGGTGAAGCCTGGGTTGCTATGGAGACCCCAAGATGCTAGAGATGAGAGAATAGTGGGATACCTGGCAAGGAAAGCTGGTAACAGGAAGTAGAAACAGCCCAGGAGGAAGGAGTGTGTTGCAATTAACAAAGCAGAAAGGAGTTGAAGATCTGAAAATAATTTTGACATCATACATGAGGTGCAGAGTTTGGAGTTTGCCCAGCTGGGTTTTGGTCTTCCTTTGGTCCAATATTTCCTCACGATGTTCTCTTTTCTCCCTTTTCAAATGGTAATTTATATCTTGTGCCATTGTATGTTGGAAGTACATCATCTACTTTTTTATTTTGATTTTATGGGGGATTTCAGTTAAGAGATTGCCACGAGTCTCAAAAGAGATTTTGGACTTTGTACCTTTAAAAGGACTGACACTGTTATAGACTAGAGGACTTTTGAAGTTGGGCTAGATGCATTTTGCATTATGATATAGCTAAAGCCTATGGGAGCCAGGAAGTAAAATATAGTGGATTGAATGAAAATGCCCCCCATAGACTCATGCATATTGGCATTATTTCATGTGTGTCCTTGTTGGAGTAGGTGTGGCCTTATTAAAGGAAGTATGTAACTGCAGGTTGGCTTTTACAGAAGCTTAAACCAGGCCCAGTGTCACTCTCTCTTCATGCTGCCAGCTGATCCCCATGTAGAACTCCCAGCTCCTTCTCCAGCACCACGTCTGCTTACATGCTGCCATGCTTCCTGCCATGATGACAATGGACTAAACCTCGGAAACTGAAAGCCAGCCTCAATGAAGTGTTTTCCTTTATAGGAATTGCTGTGGTCATGGTCTCTCTTCACAGCAGTAAGAACCCTAACTAAGACCCTGACTCTGTCTTGGTTCTCTGTCCGTTGCAGGATATTCGATCATACTGTGAACCCAGAGATTGTGTTATTTACTGGAAAAACCTGTGTTTGGTTGTGGTGTGGCTCAGCCTTAGCACCATACCTTTAACCCAAGAGTTTTCTGCTTGAATATTGTAAACAGGATTAGATAATGTCAATGATAGGTCAAGAGGCAGAGCAAGCAAGCAGTTGACAGGAAGGGAACATAGGATTATTAAGAAAAATGTCATAGAGAGTAAGAGGGAGTCAGAAGGCTAGATAGGTGCACAGGAAGTAGAAGGGAGGAACATTTTGTTTGAAGGAGGTTTTTCTGAGATGCTGTGGGAGAGGGTATTTCTGTTGGGATGTCAGCTGAGGAGGAAGGTCAGCTGGGTGCTTTCTCTTCCTCTGAGCTAGCAGACTTTCACCCCAGCATCTGGCTCTCAAGTTTTCCCTGGTATAATTGAACAATTGAGATTTTGTTTTAAAAATGACACTTGTCCTTGGTATTTTTTTATTTGTGATTTTGTGGTTTGTCTCCTGTCCCAGGTTTATTTTCTCCAGTGTGATCATCACAGCTGCTGCTATGACACTTCTAACATAATGTTATATTCCATTAAAATTTCACGTTCATAAAACTCTCACTTTCTAAAGCTAACGCTGTCCCTAGTCCCTCTGATAAGACTTCACTTGTTAGAGCTTTCCACCCTTCAAGAGATCCCTTCTCCCTGAATTTACCAAAGGAGCGGTGCATTTACCTCTAGGGCTAGGCTTTCACTTGGCATGTGCAGCCAACTTACTATTTGTCAGTTCAGAATCCATGTCTGCTCTGAAGTTTGTAGTTATTTCCCCCAGGTAGCTTGTTGCCTGTTTTCACCTTCACTTCACTTGGCTTCATCAGAACATTGCACGACTGGACTCAATTTATACCACCTGACAGTAGTTGTGTAGCCTTTAGCCTCTGCTGCGAGGTCTCCCATGATTAGAACTGAGCACATGTCTTCCCACATCCTCGGTGTGAGCATGTTTTCTGGCAGGTGGTAGTGCTTCACAAGTACTCATAGAATAATTGCACCTCATCCCAACATTTGGTATGGTGTCTTCAGGCTGACTTACCAAATTAAAGTAGACTGAAGTAGCTCATAAACTGCACAAATTTCTTCTCATAATTTTGAAGGATGTGGAGTTCTGCTTCAGGACACTGACAGACTTGAGGTTTGGGGATGGTCTACCGCCCAGTTCATAGGTGGCTATCTTGTCCCTTTCATAGTGGAAGCACTAAAGGAGTTTTTCCTGGCATCTCTTCTCAAAGACACCGATCTCATTCACGTGGGCTCCAGCTGCTGTGTGACTTTTTTTGGGAGATGTGACTAAACGCCTGTGTTCCCCAGATGAGGCACTGGCAAGAGTCCAAATAAACAATTGCAGTGTCTACGTTGATGGAATAGTAAGATTATTGGATTACTTATAGGATTGTGGGTAAGGGGGTCACTGACAAGGAATGTGAGTAACTCAAACAGCTGTAACAGCTCCCCTCCCGCCATAACTTAGTACAACAGATGCCATGATGGAAGTACTATTCAGGCTATGGAACCCAGCATACAGGCAGAACCACCAGCCAAAACGAGAACAAGGACCTAATCCATCAAAGACTACAGTTCTGGGAAAGTCCCTAAATGTAATGACTTTGCTGCCTGGCTTCTGTAGTTCTGTTTCTGGCTAACTGCTCTTGTTGAGGTGTGTCAACTAGGGTATTTTTTTTTTCTTTTGTATGTATGTACCTGCACACCTCATGACCAGCAGAGGAATGATCTGTATGAATCAAGAAGGAAGTCCAGTTTAACATGATTCAGTAGCCAGTGTTGGTTAAACTTCTAGAGCCTGAGACAGTTTACTTTCTTGGCATATCTAAATACAATGCAAGTTGGAAAAACGTTTCTGGTGTACACCATCCTTGATACACCGTTATACTTAAGTCATGGTTACATCAAAACTCTTTTTAGACAATGTATCACCTCTTCCATGAAAATGGATTTTATATATATGTATATGTATACATATTATATATATATGTATACATATACATATATATTACATGTGTTGTCTTATATGCCTGGGGGAAGATCTGGTGTGGTGTAGGTAATATAGATAACATAGAAATCACCAGGCTATTAATCATCTCTAGCCTTGTTCATAAGGGTCTAGGCAGGGAGAGATACGTAGTGTAGCCCGCGCAGTCGTCTCGCCGGCAAGAAGACACGCGGACAAACTAGGTTCCTTCTGCAGCGACGACATTTACTGCCCTCTCCCAGAGGGAAAAGAGATCGAGCCCAAAATCCGCACCGCTTATATACACAGTGCGGCGTGCCTGCCCACAGCGTGGCGTGTCTGCCCATGATTGGCTGTCCGCTCATTACCCTATGTAATGCCCCAGAATGGGCCGTGACATGGCGTCTTTTC
>NW_022196905.1:201349503-201349782 GCF_008632895.1 Mastomys coucha
CATTGTTTAGGTGCCACAGACTGGGATTTCTCTGTATAGCCCTGGCTGTCTTGGAACTCACTCTGTAGGCAAGGCTGGCCTTGAACTCAGAAATCTACTTGTCTCTGCCTCCCATGTGCTGGGTTAAAGGCGTGCGCCACTACTGGCCCGGCCCTGCCTCGCAGGTACTGGGATTAAAGGCTTTTGACAAACACACTAGACACCAGTGGGTAAGTCTGAGTGTATTTCTTTAAAAATGACATGAGGCTTTTACAATCATTGCAAAAGAGAAATAAAAAA
>NW_022196905.1:201352143-201366696 GCF_008632895.1 Mastomys coucha
AATCAAGCAGCATGCCTCTCAGAGCCTACCTTGTCCTGCAGTTCTGAAACCTACCAGCTGTTGTAAGGCTCTCCCGGTGTCCCGGGTTTCTCGGCACCAGCTGTAGCCAGCTCAGTCATCTCGCCTGGAAGAAGACACTCGGACACACTAGGTTCCTTCTGCAGTGATGACGTTTACTGCCCTCTCCTAGAGGGAAAAGAGATCGAGCCCAAAATCCGCACTGCTTATATACACCACAGTGCTGCGTGTCTGCCCATGATTGGCTGTCCGCTCGTTACCCTACATAACGCCCCAGAATGGGCCGTGACTTGGCGTCTTTTCACTCTACGCACATGCGCAAACAGTTCTCTACGCACATGCGCAAACAGTTGTTTACTCAACAGCGGAAGTAGGTGCCATCTTGCCATGGCGAATGCCTGTCCAGCTTCAGGGCTCCCCACAATGTAGCCCGATCCTATAGATAACACAGAGGTCACCCATGTTTTCACTATGTCTGGTCCAGTTTGTACATCTGGGGGAGCCCCTAACCATGTAGACAGTGCAGAGGTCACTAGGCTCTGCACATACATTCCTGGCACTGCAGGTGAAAACAGGTTGTATACCTCTGAAGTGGAAATTTCTTGTTTCTTGGAAGACTCAGTCACATCATGTGATGTTTTCTGGAAACTGTCTTATGAGAGGACACTTTGCTGAGAACAAAGATGCAGTGTCCTGCTGGGAGCTGGCTTGTGAGAGGGAATGTGATGCTTGGCCGAAACAGACACTTGAGAAGGTGTGTGGTGTTTAGAAAGAATATAAATACAATACCATGGACGATGAGGGGACCCTCTTGCATTGGTATGCCTTGCAATGGTTTTCTGATCTTCACTTGTTGTGACTTCATTGAGAGAAATGTGCCAGGGAGCTTCTCATGGCATTCTGGCTACACCTTGCCACTTTTACAGATTAGTGCCAATTTGGTGGAACCTCAAGGATCAAGAGGTGTGTTTGGCGTTTGCCCATTGAACTAGACTGCCACTTCTGATTTGTGTTTGGAATTGCCCCAAAGAATGAACTTCTAAAGGGGTCTACATCCCCCTAGTTCTACTAACCGTCTTTCTGACCTACATTTGGTTGGTGGCTAGAAGGGAAGCTGAAACATTTAAGAACCCATTATTAAAGTAGGTTTTGAATATTCTAAGCCTACACGTCTCTTTTGAAGAGCAAAGGTGCCTGTTTAACATTCCTGGTTTCTTTCAAGTGCTTATCTGTGAGCACAGTGATTTCTGTGCCCTCTACAGGTTCTGTGCTTTAAAAGCCTACCTGGAGAAAGGCTTAGGATGGCACTGGGATCCCAAACACTCACAGTCACTGGGTGGCTAATAAGACTTTCTATTGGCTTGAACCTGTGTCCAAGTGATGTTCTCTCTTCTCTGGAAGCTACCCACAACACATCTAATTGCATTACCAAAAAGTTCACTTCTTGGGTAAGGGCATGTTGTATCTCTGAAGTGCTCTGTGTGACTTCCTGCTGTCTCCCTTCATGGGTCTTCTCTCCAGCAGTTGTTTAGTGCATACATAGGTCAGTAGTAGGGTTGTGAGCCTTTTACCTTGGGTGAGATTTATGGCCCTTCTAAACTATGTTACTTCCCCAAGTCTTTTGATCTCCTCTCAAACCTCCACAAGATAATAGTTCAATTTGGAGACAGTAATTACACAACACAAGCATTATGCACCAGTCACCCCCTAAAGACTGCCTACTCCCAACACCGTTTTCTTCAGGTTAGCACTTAAACATATTAACTTAAGATAAAGGCATTTAGTTCAGAACAATATTGGAACAGCTTCCTCGTCCTCTACTCTATTTGGATATTTCTTAAATATCTTTTCCAGAGAGTCCAGGCAGTCTCTGTTCCCATGAGAAGGGCTAGATCTCTGTCCGAGGGAAAAGGAGAAGGAATTAGTAATTGCAGTGAAAAGAGGGGGGAATTTTGTCTGATGAAGGACCATAGCTTACAGAGCAGATGTTGGGCATACATGACAAAGACAGACAGCACTGTGACCAACAGGGTATCCAGACTGCTCTTGAAGGTCCACACTTAAGGGATAAAAGGTAATAGAGGAAGGCTGTGGGTTTGTGCTGGAACATTGTTTTCTTTCATTTTGTTTTGTTTGTTTTGTTTTCCTCGTGATTTTGCTATATCCCCAGACATGAATATGAGTCCTTATTGTTTCAAAATCTAGTACACGTAAATCGTTTGAAATGTTTATTGTGTGTGTGTGTGTGAACATTTGTGCAAGCACACATGCCCCAACATATGGAGGTCAGAGCATATCTTGTAGGAGTCAGTTTTCTCCTACCGTGTGGGCTTTGTGGGTTGGATTAGGTATCAGGCTTGGTAGCAAGCACTTTGCCTAATGAGGTACCTTGTTGGCCTATTGTATTTTTAAAATAATTTATTTGAAAACACCCAGTTGGCTGGAAAACTGGAAAGAAGATTACTATATGAAGTTGAATTTATTAGTTTCTCCTTTTCTGAATTTGGATTTATGCTGGTGTTGGTGTCAGGTAAGAAATCCCTGATTCTAGGCAATGTGAACAACAGGTTTGTTAGCCAAATACATTTCTCCCCTTTATTTACAACTGGGATAACTTAGTAAGGTTTCTATAATTTTTTTCAGTGGATAATTTACCCAATGAATTCTTTCTTAACTTCGTAGGATATTTTTTAAAAAGTCTTTTTTATGCTTTACTTTTTAAAATGTATTCTTCTTTCATAAATACATCCCAACTGTAGTTTTCCCTCCCTCTACCTCTCCCAGTTCCCTCTCCACTTTCCCTCTCCCCGAGATCCACTCCTCCTCCATTTCCCTTCAGAAAAGAACAGGCCTCCCAGAAACATCAACCAAATATGGTATGACAAGAGACAATAATACTATGCACAAACCCTCTCTTATCCTGGCTGCGTGAGGCAAGGCAGTAGGAGAAAACATCCCAAGACCGGGTGAAAGAGTCACACACCCTCCCACTGTTAGGATCCCCACAAAACCACCAAGCTAACAGCTATAACATATATGCAGAGCACCTAGTGAAGACCCAGGTAGGCTCAGTGATTACTGCTTCAGTCTCTGTGAGCCCCCTTGAGCCCTGCTTAGTCTCTCCTGTTGCCTGTGTTCTCCGGGTGTCCTTGACCCCTCTGCATCCTACAGTTTCTTTTTCTCCCTCTTTTTGTGAGGTTCTCTGAACTTTAAGAGACCTGAAGGAGGTCTTTTAATCTAATTAAGGAGGTTTTCTCCTTAATGTTTGGCTGTGGCTCTGTGCATCTGATCCCATCAGATGCTGGAGGAAGCCTCTCTAATGGTTATTAGGCTAGGCACTGATCTATGAGCATATCAGAATATCATTAGGAATAATTTTATTGAATTTTTTTCTATCCTAATTGTTACCACTCTAGTTGGAGGCAAGAACCTCGGAGCCTGGAGTCAAAAAATGAGGCACAGAATCTTATGCAATAGTCATCTTTATTCAGGAAACCAGACAAATTCTATCTGTGGGTATGCTGAGTACTAGGCAAAGTCACATGAGAAAAGTTCACTTTAGAGCAAGCTGTATACAGCCACAAGGGCAAGGTCATATGAGTTCAGGCTCTAAAGAGTCAGGAGGACAACTCATTCCAGGGAACATCTTTGAATAACAAAAGTAAGATGAGAGATCAAAATCTACTCCAATGTATACCCAGGAGAAGCAGGAAAGCACTTTTCAAGAACAACCCATGTTATAGAGGAACAGATATTACAAGACTCTCTTGTTTATTTAGAGTTTTTCCACAAGCTCTCAAAAATCTTTACACAGCACACAGCTTCATTCATGGGCAGTGCTCCAGACAATAGCAAGGTAAGGTTATGGAGAGGGGTATTTACTGTAAGAATCTACCACCTGCCCTTCAGCTCCGGAATCACACGGTGACCATATGGTGATGGGTGTTGAATTCTTTTTTTTTTTTTTTTTTTTTTTTTTTTTTGAGATTTTTCTGTACTTACCTCTCCATTGTCTTCTATAAATCTGCTTAGCAACCAGTTTTGGGTTTTCTTTTTAAAGGGGCCCCAAGAAATAGACTTAGGGTTGTCCTCTTTAACACTTCTTAGGAGGAGTTGCTGGTCAGCTCTCAGGTACACCCCATTCAAAATTAAACTTGCTTTAAATTTAGCTCAAACTCTTATTCTTGCCTAGTGGCATGAACATGACCTATATCTAGTTCCTCGGAACCATTCACAGCTCCTGAGCACAGGAAACGAATTCCTTAGAAAAGGTCAACATCGTTTCTATGGCTGAAGTTTTAATGTTTAAAATTGAGTGGATATAAAAGTAAGGAATGGCCGGGCAGTGGTGGTGCATGCCTTTAATCCCAGCACTTGGGAGGTAGAAGCAGGCAGATTTCTGAGTTTGAGGCCAGCCTGGTCTACAAAGTGAGTTCCAGGACAACCAGGGCTATACAGAGAAACCCTGTCTCGAAAAACCAAACAAACAAACAAACAAACAAACAAAAAAGTAAGGAATGTATTGGATGGGATGCTTTGATTTTATTTATTTTTCTTCAGTAGAGGAGAAGGACAAGTGGATATTTAGAAGGGGCTTTGGCACTTAATTGCCTTAAACTAACTAACTAAACTATCAAAACTAACAGTTTTCTTTCTTTTCCAGTTTGCTTTTCAGCCGCCTCATGGATGGACTGGAGGAGGGATGATCTAACTCTTGAATTCGGTGGTCACTGTCAGACAACTGCAGACAGCTGTGTGGGCATTTTAGTGGCTGCTTCCAAAGAAGTAGCCTGGGAAGTATGTGGCAGTTACTCCTTAGGAAACCAGAAAGGAAGAATGGGACAAAGGAAGAAATCAGCTGTTGGAGCAGCAGAGGACTTAGACACTGACAGAATGCCAACCGTTAGGGACAGTCTGCCCACCCTGTTGCTTCTTTTGCCACAGCAACTTGATAAAAACTATTTCGGGAAGGAATGTCCTCAGAACTGGAGTATCTTCAGCTCCCAAGGTTTCCTCTGAATGACTGGTCAACAGGTGTCAAAGAGCTGGTGGCAGAAATATTCCAGACCCCTCTATCGTTCTAATTTTACACCTGCCTAGGTGGCAGAGTTTGAATGTATTGCTTCTTGAACAAGGAAGCCTTTTATTTGTCTCTGCAGGAAAAAAAAAATAAGGCAAATAAAGATGAAGTAGCATTTCCATAGATACACATATGGATGCATTGTGATCACAGACTCTTTTCTGATTTTTAAGCTGCATATTGAAGTTATGATCACACAATTCAAACCTACAGAGATCTCATATAGAATGGGGGCTCTCTGGAAGAAAAGATGTTGGCATACATTAATTTGAACCACACACAAAGCTATCATGACTTTCTAAAAACTTGTTATGGATGCAAAATTAAACAGTATTGATTTTGTTCTTATTTTAACAACAGTGCATGTAAAATAGCTCCTGAAACGGCAATCAGTTCATCGTCTGAATAAAAGAAAGCGAATGTGAAACAGTCTGATAGGAGGTTGTTAAACTCTTTAGTGGTTGGAGACCTAATGGATTCAGAGGTGGTTATCTTCACAGTATCTGTATTTAATAGATAATCTGACACGCTCTGAAACTTGAAGAGGCTATTGCTTCCCACAGTGTATTATCACCACTTTAATGCTAAGTCCTTAGGCTTAATAAACTACTTGCTCTGTATAATCAGATCTTTTGCTGGATCTTAGCATCATGAACTTGAACTATAAAAGCCTTCAAAACGATGAGAAACTTGCTGTGGTAGATTTGACCATCCAATTCTATTCAATGCCTGGTTCATCAGTCTCCGTGTTTCAGTTTGCCTTATCTGTAGAAGGGAGCCAACAAGTCCTTGATTAAATGTGTAAAGAACAGACAAGTGACTGTGTTTTGTTCACATTAGTAGAACCGTATCTTAGACCTATGAGAATGGCAACCCTCTGCTCCCTGGTCAGGCTCTGAGGGATGGCAAAGCTTTCCTCTGGTCTGAGTGTCAATGCTAACATGACAGAATGTGCAGATAGTAGTATTTACAAACAATGGACTGGTATGTGCAAAATCTACAACTGCAGTTTCCTCCTCTCAGTTGTTTATAGCCCAAGGCTCCTCACCTACAGAGACCTCTTACCTACCAAGAAAAAGCAATGATAACCTCTGCAATGCACCTGATAAACACGCTGAGTTCTGTGTTCCTGTATTGTTGGTCTAGCTGTATCAGATTGGACCTAGTTCACCTGATTGCAGCTTTTCTGCACCTGTTTCTGTGTCTGTCTGTCCTTTCTTCACTTCTTTGCCATCTCTAGTCAAGCTTCTGGGGTCAAGCAGGGTGGAATGTGCTACCTCTGAAGGGACATAAAGCACCTCTAACATGGACACTCAGCTACCTGTCATCACACACAGTTGCTCCGGCAACATTACTGTATCCACCCTTCTCTGTAAGCACACATGATATTACACCATGACTTCATCCTTTATGGATATCAATTTGAAACACACATAAAGGACACACAAGTATCTACAAATAGACTTACAAAGGGCCATGTTTCTTATATGTCTTAGTTGGGGTTTCTACTGCCTTGATGAAACAACATGCCCAAAACAACTTCTACAGGAAAGGGTTTATTTCACTTCTGCTTCCTAATTATAATTCAGCATCAAAGGCAGTCAGAGCAGGCACATGGAAGTGGGAGCTGATGCTGAGGCCATGGACCAGAGCTGCTTACTGACTGGAGGCTCCTCATAGCTTGTTCAGGCATTTTATTACTACAACCAGAACCACCAGCCCAAGAATGGCACCACCCACAATTGTCTGGGCTTTCCCATCTATCACTGATTAAGAATGTGTTCTATAGGTGTGTCCTATAGGCTAGCCTAGAGTCAGATCTTATGGAGGCATTCTCCTCTCAGACTGTGTCAAGTTGATATAAAACTAACCAACCCAACACCGAAGTGCAAAGTCCTGCCAAATTTGCTAAATCCGTGAAAGCTATTTCCTGCAGCAGAGGCTGTTCTATTTGACACCCTGAACATCTAACAGTGTTCACATTGGGACCCACATGATGAAAAGTCAAGCACTGTTTAGTTGTTCGAGGCTTGGAGACATTATGCTCCATGTTTGCAAATTATATCTTATTTTACTGATAACTGGTTCTAAAGTAGCTCAAATTAAATGGGGGCCCTGTCCAAATGAAGATCATTTAAACTGAAACCAGTGAGTCCTCAGGGGACCTTCAGAGAGTCTGTTACTGTAATGCCATTCACAGCTTCCCCTGAGGACTCACTGAATATGTCAGAATTCAACCATGGGGTCTATACAAAATATGGCCTTTGATAGCCAAGTGTTACACCTTACTGAGAGATATCAGTTGTTAACATACTGGATACCCCTGGACAGAGGTTTCACAGATCACAAATCTGCCACCTTCTGTACCCACTTGACTATGATAATTATGAACAATTAATTTGATAGAATATAAATCAAGTCATTTTCTTCAATGGTCAGATATTGAAAAAAATAAATTTACTCAGAGTATCAAACTGTAGGTAAGTACAGAGGGAAGGCATAAGACAGAAATATTGACTATGTTAGGTAGAGGAAGGTTGAAATGTTAGCTTATGTAGCTACCCCAACAAGATGGATACTCAAGAATTCAAAGAGGCTAAAGTCCAGGGCATAATGTAAAGTGGAAATGGAATGTGTGCTTATCAAACCTCTGGGGATGGGCAGGGTGTGGCACAGGAGCAGATAGTGGAGGTGGAGAAAGACAAACAAAACCACAAACACGGAAGCATAAAACATAATCCTCAGCTGCGGAGGGGTGTTGATGCACTCGGGGTATGCTGTGGTTTAAATGTGTCACCTAGAATTATGTGTTATGAACACAATCATCAGTGTATCAAGCGGGAGTGAGGGTCCTCAATGGCAGGTATTTGTTGGATTTATAAAGGCTCTATTTTCACAAATGCATTATAGCAACTAAAGGGCTGTGAGTTGGGTTTCCACTGCACCCCGTCAATGGTTCTCAGCCTATGGACGACAATCCATTGAGGGTCAAACAACCCTTTCACGGGAGTTGCCTATCAGCTATCTTGCACATCAGATATTTATATTATGATTTATAACACTAGCAAAATTAGTTATAAAGTGGCAACCAAAATAATTTTATGGTTAGGGGTTGTCACAACATGACGGACTGTACTGAAGGGTCTCAGCATTAGAAAGCTTGACTGCTGTCATAGATGCTACCAATGAGGACATTTTGCCAGATGCTGGCACTTGGGATTTCAAAGTTTCCAAAACTACAACAAATACACTTTTTCCTTATAAATTACCCAGACTATGTTATGTTATTTTGGTAACATGAAACAGACAAAGACTAGAAAATTGAGGAAGATGAATAAAAATGTATTAAGTTATTCACTGAAAAATCTGAAGTCATTGAAAGTCAAAATAACTGTGAACACTGAAGAGTTTTGCCTACCCCAAAAATGCCCACAAGGAAAAACCCAAAATGATAACAACAGCACACATGTTTAATCAAAAAATAAATAAAAATAAAACAATTGGCCTATAGGTAAGAAGAATTTCAGTTCTAAATCGAGATGCATTTGTCAGAGATCATGAAATTGAAAATCCTGTAAGCAGACCTTTGGTTTACATTAAGTTTTGAATCATGGCACCATTTATTGTTTCTATATCACTTTAATCCTTACTTAACTCATCAAAAAAGAAATGCAAAAGCGGTTCCTCCGGAAATTGGACATAGTTCTACTGGAGGAACCAGCTATACCACTCCTGGGCATATACCCAGAAGATGCTCCAACATGTAATAAGGAACATGCTCCACCATGCTCATAGCAGCCTTATTTATAATAGCCAGAAACTAGAAACAACCCAGAGGTCCCTCAACAGAGGAATGGATACAGAAATTGTGGTACATCTACACAATGGAGTACTACTCAGCTGTTAAAAACAATAAAATTATGAAATTCTTAAGGAAATGGATGGATCTGGAGAATATCATCCTGCGTGAGGTAACCCAATCACAAAAGAACACACATGATATGTACTCTCTGATAAGCGGTTATTAGCCCAGAAGTTCGGAATACAGGAAGAACAACCCATAAACCACAAGAAAATCAAGAAGAAGGAAGACCAAAATGTGGACATTTCATTACTTCTTAAAAGGAGGAACAAAATACCCACGGAAGGAGTTGCAGAGACTAACTATGGAGCAGAGACTAAAGGAAGGACAAGCCAGCCTAATACAACTATCTCCTGAGAGGCTCTGACAGTTCCTGACTAATACAGATGTAGAGGCTCACAGCCATCCATTGAACTGAGTACAGGGTCCCCAATGAAGGAGTTAGAGAAAGGACCCAAGGAGCTGAAGGGTTTGCAGCCCCTTAGGACGAACAACAATATGAACTAACTAGTACCCTCAGAGCTCCCAGGGACTCAACCACCAACCAAGGACTATACATGGTGGGTCTGATTGTTCTGGCAGCATGTGTATAGTAGAGGATTGCAAAGTCGATCATCAATGGGAGGAGAAGCCCTTGGCCTTGTGAAGATTCTGTGCCCCAGTGTAGGGGAATGCCAGGGCCAATAAGTGGGAGAGGGTGGGGTGGCAAGCATGGGGAGGGGGGAGGCAACAGGGGTTTGTTCTTGTTGTTTTTGTTTGTTTGTTTTTTGGAGGAGAAATTGGGAAAGGAGAAATCATATGACATGTAAATAAAGAAAATATCTAATTAAAAAAAAGAAAAATATTGTAAAGGACACTTCTAGGAACACAGGTTATACATTCTGCAAGTAAAAAAAAAATCACTACAGTAAGCATAGCTAGAACCATTGACACTTCAGCAAGTAAGAAGTGCATGTGTGAGCATCCTTTGTATATGATGATGCTATTGATCCTACACCAGATGGGCACGCATTTGGAGGTGTCAGCTGAAAGAAACGGTAGAGCTAAGATGGTCTGCCCGAATTTCATTACAAAATTACTAGAAATGACTTACTTCAAAGGACTAACGCCCCTAATTCTGGTGTACTACCACAACTGTAGTAGTTATGAAATAAAATACACTCACAACTTTCAATTGTCTAACCAACTTAAATTCTAGCATATTACAGAAACAGTTCCTTAGTTTAAAGTCAAGGATTTGTCTTACTGGGAGTGTCCAATTTAGACACCTTAAAAAGCCATTAACTCAGCTTCCAGTAAAGATGGGTAGTGATTCATTCATTTATTGCATGACCTGTGAAATAGTGATGTAAAAATACATTTTTTTTTAAGATTAAGGACCAATTTAATTACAAACTTGCTTTTTATTCACAATATACTGGGTTTTATAGAAATCATCTTGTTATTTCGTCATGTATTTATTACCTCATGACAATAAAATCATTAATGGTTTAGATAAAAATAAAAGAAATGCAAAAGTATCGGTTTTGTAAAACTGTGGAACAATATGATATAAGGATATTCCCTTATCACTGAGCTCATAATAGCCTTCTGTGTTGTAAGGGTCATAGTTTTGCTACTAGCAAATATGTCATGGCTTTCCTGCTACACATTACAAGAAAAAACATAAAAACAGATTGGGGACTTGGGAAAAAGAAAGGGTTTCAGTGGGAGGAGAAGGAGTTAAGAGGATAATATGATCAAACTAAGTTTTATCTATCTATCTATCTATCTATCTATCTATCTATCTATCTATCTATATCTTATATATGTTTTATATATAATTTATGAAATAATATATTAAAAATAATAGCTAAAAAAGAAAGAATTGATTCTGGCTGTCCCAGAAACTCAGGTTTGTATCAACTTCTTCTAACACAGGATTTTTTTCCTTCTATAAGCCACTTAAAAGAGTCAAATAAACAATGAAAAGCAGAAAAATAAGATTTATCCAATATAACCACAATGGAAAGATTGACAAAAAGAGCCAGTGAGTCTCTAAGTACATCTCCAGAGTTCCTCATGTGAGGGTAAGGTTTAAGTAGGAAGCAAGAGATAATGCTTAGCCAAGCAGTTTGGCCATGTATGGTTCCTCCACTTTTCTACTCGTTCTCCTGCCTGCAAGATGCCTCTTCTACAGGGTCTCTTCTTATAAAGTATAAACTTTTGGAAATCCCTTGGAGCAAATCTAATGTCTTGGGATATCTTGTTTTAGTAGTCGGATAGCCTCATCCAGAATGTAAACAAATGTCATCTCTTATTTTCTCAGTGAAGGGATCCCTCCTTTACTGCCAGCAGATTTGGATATATCCCAGAGGTTCCTTTTTATATGGTGTTTTACGGATGCAAGGGTCCTTCCTTCATGGTTGTGACATACCCTCAGCCTATACCCTGTGTGCTATGAAGGCAGCCTTTCGACTTGAAAAACCCTACCCTGTTTTCTCTACTGAGAGCTTTCCTGAGGTGCTAGCTTATAGCTTACTCTTGGTCAGCTGGCTATGTAAAGAACTCTCAGTGCTCACAGGCGGCTTAATAGAGAGAGCGATTTGTAAGCTGAAGTAGATTATTTCAATTTCATTTCTTGGTTTGTGGTTTTTCCATCACCTTCGCAGAGTCTTGCTAGAAGACTCCATATGTAATCAAATCAGCAGCCTGGATTTCTGCCTCCGTCACTACCTTAAGACCCTGGTTAGGATTATTTTGGGCGCACCTGGGATAATCCACTTATATCATGCTTCTTGCTTTAGGCTATTTGTGCCATATCTATTACCACTGGTACCATAGTCTCAGGGAATTAGGACACTGACCTCTGTTGGAGAAAACAGGAAAGGGTGTCATTTTCTCACCCAGAAGGACAAAGCGTCAACAAAGGCCAGGCACCTGTACCTTTCCAGATAGTATTTTAATGTAAAGGAGGACAGAAAGGATGGGAGCCTTTCTTAATGTTACCAAGGAAGCAAGAGCCGGGTCAAAAGCTGACCATGAGGGAAGGGTCCATCCTTAATGGTCTTCAAAACAATGGATATTTGTCAAGTTACCTCAACACACTGCGTTCTGTTGCTCTTTCCCCATGGAATAGAGTTCTGCCAGTTCCTGACAAAATAGCTTTTGGTCCCACTGTTTGTTGTCAAGATCACCCAAATGCAAGAGTGCCCACTTTCTAGAATTCCAATACATTTTCGTCTTTAGAGCCCTCCTAAAGTTAAGCAAATGCGGGATACTCAGCAAGCGAGCTTTCAAACTCAAATTGCAGGTATCAGTTGGTAAAACAAAACAAAAAGGCAAAGGAAAGAAAAAAATTATTAAGGCAGACATAAAAGTAGGCTCCATTATCAGCTTGTTTAGTGGTGCCATTTGGCCAACGAAGATCCTAAATGGATTAATCACAGGCTTCAATAATTAACTCATGTAATCTTAAATTCTTACCTACCCCTACTGTGCTGTCGTTAGCATACCTGTAGGAGCAATAGGCAGAGCACCTGGAGTCCTGCTGCTACAGCCTCTCCAAGGTTGCCTCGCTTAGATGTCCCCAGATTCCCCGTCAGGATCCCCCTCCTTACTTACCGCAAGAATCCCAAAGTCTCCATTTTTCCTATCTTTACAGTACTAACTTTACTGAAGGATGGGCAAAGCTACATTCTCCAAATGCTCTTTGATTAGTGATGAATGGAAAACGAAACTTAAAGCTTCTGGGAGCAGAAGAGAAACCGAAACTTTCCTTTACTTATAAAAGGCGGCTTGGGTAACTCAGAAGCTTCCACTCTGTGGAGCAAGCGATCTCGGGTCTCCCGCGGGCGATTCAGAGCTTATTCGGTACCTGCGGCGCAGACCAGCGGTTTTTTGCACGCAGCAGGTCTGGGTTCCCGGTCTGGGCTTCAACGGTGAGGCCAGGGTGGGGATGCTTCTGGGCTCGCCAGGGGATTGTAGGGCGTGCCGAGGTCAGAGTATTCCAAAAGAGGGGCTGCAGCGGAGCTGAGGGGACAGTACTAGGAGACTGCCTTCAATGGGCAGTGGAGCACAGACCCAACTACCCCAGTGGCCGGTACTCTGTGCTCGGTAGGCCACAGAGGGAAGGGATCTGAGTGGTGAGTGGGAGGGAAAAAGATGTCTGACTCAGTCACTTGAGGAATCTTCGTAAACGGGTATCTAGGATAGGGATCAATAAGTAGGGACATCAGGATGTGTTCACAGCCAATTAAAAGTTGGGTATCCACATCAATAGTTTTTTTCCTAGGTGCCGAGTCGGGGCCCTACTCCAGATTTGCAAAGCTAGAAGCTGAATGTGAAAAAGAACGCAGATGAATTATAGTTGCCCTTAAATTTCAGTGGCTAAGACAATTTATGTTTTACTGCAGTTACACCCTCACCACCCCCAATCTCTTCGCTCGCTCCCCCTAGCAGTCTCCCTGGGCATCCTGGTACTCCCTATGGAGCCCAGGCTGGCCAGTAAACTTAGAGTAATCCTCCTGCCTCAGTCTCCCTGTTTGAGTCACCTGAGATTTAACGTATTCATGTGTGAGGAGCAGGTATTGATTTTCTGTTTCCTCGGAACAAATTAGCACACACTGAGTTGCTTTAAACACTATGGGTGCTTTATTTTGCAGATTCTGTTTAGGCACAGGCTAAGTGCTTTTTGCCAAGCCCAGCATAGTATCTGACAACTCATGGTGTCTGCCAGGGCGGAGCCAGGTCCTGAGTGCTCATTTTGGTTGGTTGAGGTCATCAAGAAGCCTGGAATTCTCTGATTTCTTGCAAGTCCTTGGTTAAGGGTGACTTAGAGTCTAATACCTTCCATTGTCACATCCTAGGTCACTTCTCTCAGGTGGCTGTACCTTCCAAGGATTCAGGAGGCTTTCTGTCTTAACTCGCATGCTGGTAGCCTTATCACTAGAGAGACTGTCCTGTTAAATAAGAGTGTCAGGACGCCCAACAGAAGGAAGTTATGCATGGCCAATAGTGTAGCAGAGTGGCAGAGGAATGGTGAGCATCTTAAGATTTGACCCACGGGATGAATCACTTCTTCTCCAGCCACCTTTATAGGCACTCAGTCCTTCTATCAGCAGCTCACATGCATGTTCCAATATCCATGATTTTCTTTACTTTTCCGCATCCCCTTTCTTCACCTCTCCTCTTCTCCACTTTCTCCCTCTTATTTTACAAAAGATTTCTTCAAGCACAATCCAAAGATAATTCTGACAAGTATACTGAGTTCAAAGGATATGCCTTTTGAATTTCCCATTCCATCCCTTTGTAATTTATAGAACTAGAGTTATGAGTTATCCTGTATTATCCTGTAGACATCTCCTACTGTGTCATTAATATGTTTACATTCCTGCTCATATCAGTCTGGGTGCAAACATTTGTCTCTATGTTTGCTTTACTGTCATGAAGACCTGGTCCTGCTCTGGGAGTTATGTAATGGGGATTCGCTACTGGCTACGCCCTCGTTCTATGAGCAAGATTGTTTCTAGGGAAGGGATTGTCCCTTAAGGTGTTTAGTAACTTATTTGTGTAGTCCTTTTCTTTTCTTTTCTTTTCTTTTCTTTTCTTTTCT
>NW_022196905.1:201366706-201407869 GCF_008632895.1 Mastomys coucha
CCTCGAACTCAGAAATCTGCCTGCCTCTGCCTCCCAAGTGCAGTGATTAAAGGTCCACACCACCACCACCCTGTGTAGTCCTTTTCAGAAAGGCTGCTTAACAACTTGCTTTCAGAAATTGTTCTTGATACATTAGCTTTAGATATTATATTTACTTTGCTTAGGAGAAGGTACATAGCATCCTTTCTTCCCTTTCATCAAGTTATCTTTTAACAGTACTCCCTATGTGGTTGCTACACACACATGTATATACATACTACTACACATGTATACATACACATATTGCAGGATTTTGTTACAATTTTTGTCATTTGTTTTCATAGTGAGTAAAAAAATGAGAAACCAGTAAATAATTTTTAGATTTTTTTTAAGTGTGGTGTGTGTGTGTGTGTGTGTGTGTGTGTGTTGATGTATGGGAATATGCATTTGAGTGCAAATATCCTAGGAGTCCAGGGTCATGGGATCTCTTGAGGGATTGTGAGCCTTTATACTTTCTAGGAACAGAAGTTGGTCCTCTGCAACAGCAGTACACAGTCTGACTTACTGGTGTCACCTGCCATCTTCCTGGCCCTTATATGTACATACTTCCTCAAGACACAATGTGCCTGTGGGGATCAGAGGACAACTTGCATGGACGTGTCCTCTTCCTCTCTCCTGTAGGTCTCAAGGACGGAATGGAGGCCATCAGGCTGGGTGGCAAGCACTTTTATCGACTGAGCAGTTTTATTGGTCAGGTTATGGAAATAGTATTCACTGTAGATGCAGTCTGCATGTTTTAGCTAGAAAATATAGCCTATATTACTGTGGCCACCACTAGAAATAGATTCTTACTACATGTAAACTATGTACATAGCTCCATTAAATCTTTTTATCTTCCACAGTTTCTCTGTTTTCTGAATTTTTTTTTTTTTTGTATTTCCCCTCTTCCTTTAAATTCAAGATACAAAGTTGGTGGAATTTCTCACGTTTTAATGAGAAGTTATATCTTTTTGCATTCTCAATGAATGGAAGTGTGTGTTTGATACAGAATTCTGGCTTCAAGATGTTTTCTTTTAGAAATTTAAAAACATTTTTTTTCCTCATAAAAGTATCCAGCAATATTACTTCTTTTCATTCTTTTGAATGGTCTACCAGACACACTTAAAACAAAATTTTTTATATCAGTTCACCTATTTCTATTGGTTGATTACATAAACAAGGTAAATACATTGTATATCTTAAAGCTACATGTGTGTTTGCTAATAAGGCTTAAAACTTAGATGCTCTGTCTTCAGCATGGATACCTCGTCCACTCATTTATGATTCCATTTGTAGTATTTTTTTTTGTTTTTTTTGTTTTTTTTGCTTTTTTTGTTTTTTTTTTATTCTTATCTTGTATTTTTTCTCACAAGTTGGGAAGCTTTTCATAAAATCTATCCCTCTATCTATCTCTCTATCTCTCTATCCATCTATCTCAACATAGCTCTTTCCTAACAATGCATAATACTTGAAAACTACATACTTGGGGTTGGAGAGATGGCTCAGCGGTTAATAGCACTGACTGCTCTTCCAAAGGTCCTGAGTTCAAATCCCAGCAACCACATGGTGGTTCACAACCATCCATAATGAGATCTGATGCCCTCTTCTAGTCTTCTGAAGACAGCTACAGTATACTTAGATACAATAATAAATAAATCTTTAAGGCCTAAATGAGCGGGGCCAACTGAAGTGAGCAGAGATCCTGAATTCAAATTCCCAGCAACCACATGATGGCTCACAACCATCAGTACAGCTACAGTGTACTCATCATATACATAAAAAAAAAAAAGAAGAAGAAGAAGAAGAAGAAAAAAGAAAATTACATACTTGGTTAATTTTATTCCCATTCATTTTGGCTTCTTCATCTGTCATTTTTTCTTAGTATTATCCTCTATTTTTCATGTTTTTTTTCACTTCTGTCTTCTAAATATTTTTTTCATATTTTAATCCTCAGACTGTTAAGACTGACAGAGGTAGGGATACTTTTATATTTCATTTAATGGAAGTACTTTTGTACTTCATGCTGTAGAACAGACCTAAACATACATGTTATTAACAGCTTGCCATGCACATACTACTACTTAGTATGAGTTAACCGTCCAGTCCAGGTGGTACCTGAAGGAGTACAGGGTCGATACTGGTAGGCACTAACTAGACTCAGTGTTCCAGGAGGGTTTGCACCAGTGGGGCCAGAGTGAGCTCTGGGATGGCTGTCAGCTTTGACCTTTGGCCTATCTCTTTGTGATCTGCTGGTTGGGGATGAGCTGTAGAGTACTTTGTTTGTAGAGCTGCTTTTTCATATCACCACCAGCTCACCACGGAACACCCTAGAGATAAACTGCAGAGACATACATTTCTACACTCACAGGAATCCCTTAGAAACACAAACCCAGAAGTCATAATACATATGCTAAGGACCTGGAAGATGGAAAAGAAAGTTCTGACTCAACATTATAAGACAAAGAACCTACGAAGATGCTTTGGGTATGTGGTAGCCATCTATTGGGGGTATGAAGCCTGCCCTTAAGGGTGGATTGTTTCCTCAGCGAGACTCCCGTGGAGAAAACTAAATTTTCATTTGCAAGGGATTACCTATTAGGGATAGCTTCTGGGTTAGGGATGGGCAGGAAGGGGCCTGTGTTCACTTCTTTCAGCCCTGGTACCCCATCTAGTACAGACCCATGTAGGCCCTTGTGCAAGAGTCTTTGAGTTCACATGTGCTCCAGCCCTATTGCTTCTAGAAGAGCTTGGTTCCTTGGTGTCCTTTGGCTCTTATTCCACTCATTCCACCTGCTCTTGGGCTCAGGGAACTTCAAGAATGTTAGCTTTGGCAATAACCTGGGTTATTTGGGTGTTCCCATGGGACTTATTTGGCCAAGAACTAGATGCAATCCGTTAGATGTAAACCATTCTTGGTACTGGAAGCTCCATTTTGAAACAGGAGATGTCAAGTTGAGGTTCCAACCCTGTCCCCCTTTTTTTGGTAAATTCATTTAGATTGTCTTCATTTATGTGTTTATGATAGGAAGGTTCTACTGTATTAGATTTCCACATGACCCCTTCAAGTGTTCCTTAGTTTAGCTGTTCCTCTCCATTTCCTCTCCCTTGCCTCATCCTATTACAACCCCACCTCACCCCCACCCCCTGCCATCCACTCATAACTAGCTATTCTATTTCCTTCTCCTAGGGCAATGCAACCTTCATCCTAGTCATTCACATGATCCTTACCCCCTGTGGTTACACAGAGGTTCTAACATATTCATAAAGGCTGTTTGCAAATCTTTCTCTTGTGCTTCAACTATATTGCATATCTCGGGGCCTACTGTAGTAGGGCTGATGGGCTCTAGTAGAGACATATTATCTTGGTTGCTATTGAGTATGCTTTTACACTGGGATGATTGTAAATTCTGGTGCTGATATCTGGTCTTGTCTTTATTGGGTAGATGCTTGTTCCTTGTACTCTGTTGCTATCTCTGGTGATGGCTCTGGGTTGTCTGCTAGTGAATGCTTCTGAGATCCTGCCTAGTGTGGCCATTGGGGGGTTCATGTTAGAATGTGTTTCTTGGCATTGAGAGGAGTAGACACTTAGAGATGGTAATGGGCTGGGGAGTAGGCTAATGGGTCCCACAGGAGGGAGGAAATCGGGGTTTGGCAGTAAGGTCTTCCTAGTCCCCAGGAAATGCAGGCACAGAGGAAGTAGAGGCAGCATCCAGCAGTGTACAGATCTGGGTATGAGAGAGGAGAATTTGATGGAGCAGAAGATTGGGAGTAAAGAGCTGATGATTGCTTAGCTGCTCCCCTGGCTGGCATGGCTGTGTACATTACTCTTTAAAATCAATATGCCAATGCTCCAGGTCCAGCCTTCCATTACTAGACTGATTAGCAAGCCTCCTGCCAATCTTGTACCACAGGACACCCTCTTGCTTTATTCTCTTAGGTCCAGAAACAGTTTGCTGTCTCCTCCAGATCTCCAGAGGAATAGATGTCTTTTGTGTCCGAAACTGCAACTACAGGGTTAACATAAAAGAATTTTTGGTTGTCTGTGTATCTCTCTCCCTTCTCCTTTCTTGCTTGTATAAGGTCATTGGAATCTTTGTTATCTTGGCCTGCTCTTGCTCAAGTGAAACATTCTATGACTCTCAGCCTCATGTGAGACTAAGGAAGATAAAACATGTCTGAGTCTTTCCAATCTGCAGAAGCTCTGTGTAGGGCTAACAACAGCCTTGTAGTGGGGTTGACTGTGAAGATATTCTTCATTTGTTACATTATCTCATAAGTGGAATTTGGGTTTACTCCTATTTTAATAAATTTTAAAAATGTCCTTGCTATGTTGTTTTTTGTCATGGAATTAAAGAAGTAAAATAAGAAACAATAATTAGGAGAGAGAAGGATGGAACATGAAGTGGGCACACTTTCCATTTTAAAAAGTAGGTCAAAATATTACATGTTGGAGCATCTTCTGGGTATATGCCCAGGAGTGGTATAGCTGGGTCCTCTGGTAGAACTATGTCCAGTTTCCGGAGGAACCGCCAAATTGATTTCCAGAGTGGTTGTACCAGCTTGCAGTCCCACCAGCAATGAAGGAGTGTTCTTCTTTCTTCACAACCTCTCCAGCATCTGCTGTCACCTGAGTTTTTTATCCTAGCCAATCTGACTGGTGTGAGGTGGAATCTCAGAGTTGTTTTGATTTGGATTTCCCTGATGACTAAGGATGTTGAACATTTCTTTAGGTGCTTCTCAGCCATTCGGTATTCATCAGTTGAGAATTCTTTGTTTAGCTCTGTACCCCAGTTTTTAATAGGGTTATTTCGTTCTCTGGAGTCTAAGTTCTTGAGTTCTTAGCAGCCTTATTTATAATAGCCAGAAACTGGAAACAACCCATGTGTCCCTCAACAGAGGAATGGATACAGAAATTGTGGTACATCTACACAATGGAGTAATACTCAGCTGTTAAAAACAATGAAATTATGAAACTCTTAGGGAAATGGATGGATCTGGAAAATATCATCCTGAGTGAGGTAACCCAATCACAAAAGAACACACATGGTATGCACTCTCTGATAAGTGGTTATTAGCCCAGAAGTTCGGAATGCAGGAAGAACAACCCACAAACCACAAGAAACTCAAGAAGAAGGAAGACCAAAATGTGGACATTTCATTACTTCTTAAAAGGAGGAACAAAATACCCACAGAAGGAGTTGCAGAGACTAACTATGGAGCAGAGACTGAAGGAAGGACAAGCCAGCCTAATATAGCTATCTCATGAGAGGCTCTGACAGTACCTGACTAATACAGATGAAGAGGCTCACAGCCATCCATTGAACTGAGTACAGGGTCCCCAATGAAGGAGTTAGAGAAAGGACCAAAGGAGCTGAAGGGTTTGCAGCCCCTTAGGACGAACAACAATATGAACTAACTAGTACCCTCAGAGCTCCCAGGGTCTCAACCACCAACCTAGGACTATACATGGTGGGGCTGATTGTTCTGGCAGCATGTGTATAGTAGAGGATTGCAAAGTTGATCATCAATGAGAGGAGAGGCTCTTGGCCCTGTGAAGTTTCTGTGCCCCAGTGTAGGGGAATGCCAGGGCCAATAAGTGGGAGAGGGTGGGGTGGCAGGCATGGGGAGAGGGGAAGCAACAGGGATTTGTTCTTGTTTTTGTTTGTTTGTTTTTTGGAGGGGAAACTGGGAAAGGAGAAATCATATGACATGTAAATAAAGAAAACATCTAATAAAAAAGAAAAAAATAGGTCAAAATAAAAGAGTATTTTTTTAATTTTAAAGAAGTATTTTGTCACACACTACAATAAGATTCTCTCCTGGGGCAAAGACTAGATTATTTGAAATGGGAGAGGAGAGATGAGAGCAATGCCAGGAGGTTCTCAAGGTCCACAGGAAGTCAGCCAGAGCAGCTGCAAAGGCTTGGAGGAGGAGGAGGAAGCCCAGGATGGAGGGAATGACTATTGAAGTTTATTAATTAGTAGAGTGTATTTAGAAACTTACCTTCGTGTATGCAAGGATTGTAATTGAAGAATGAGAACATTTGAGAGGGAGTGGAAGAGACAGAGGAGGATTGGAGGAAGGAGAGGAGTAGGGAGGGTGATAGAATACAGGATTAATATATGAAATCCTCAAACGAACATATTAATGACTCCTCAGGACCATTCTTATAAAACGTGGAACCAGTCCATTGCTTAAAATTAGGTTATATGTTATTGATCAGCTCTGCTAACAACTGGTTTAAATAAAGATGGTTAATCAAGATGATTATTTGTACTTTCTGTTGTGGGAAATTTTAGGAAAATTGCTTTAAAGTAGTAAAGGTTACTTAATTGTATGTTTAGAAACTTTTTAAGTGAGGCCAATAAAATGACTGAGCAGAAAACTAGCTGCCAAGTCTGAGAAAACCTGAGTTCTATCTCTGGGACCCCCATGAGATAGCTGACTCCAGAAATTGTCCCCCAATCTCCACATTTATATGGGCACATATGCATATACACTTAAAATAAAGAAATGAAATGCAATAATTTTTTTAAAATTTTTTGAAATGCTACTTTATAAACAACTATTTTAGTGTTACTCTAGATAAGGATAAGCATTATTTCTTTGCCAGTAATTAAGATTCTTGCAAAACACTAATGGCTCTTCTAAGCTTTTCTGTAACTGTGAGCTTTGCCACCTGCACCCAAGTTCATGAAATAATGACCCGAGACTGAATTATTATGAATAACTGCCCAGGCCAAAAGTTAGGGCTTGTTCATGAACTAGCTTGTAATGAAAAGAAAATTAAGTTTGAGGCCTGTGCTGGCTAATAAGAAAATTCCAAATAAGCCTGAACAAAAGCAAGCAAGCTATTAGACATCCCGGGAACTAGCAGGCCAAGAAGAGATAAACCATAAAAATAAGAGAAAAAACATGCGAAGACATGTCTGGGCAAACGACCCAACTGAGTTATGGGCCATCTAGTTCTCTTAGATACGGTTTAAGGTCAGCCAGATGCTCTGTTGACTCAGATTAGCACCAACCTTAGGAATTTCCACTCTGATCTGCACATACTATAGTTGATATTTAAACTAGCCAATCATATATAGCTACGCCGATTCCCCTGTTCCCCCAGACCTTTTTCCTATATAAACCCCTAACCCCTGAGCCTAGGGCGTCGATTCCTGTCTCCTGTGTGAGATACGTGTTGACCTGGAGCTCCGAAATTAAACTGCCTCTTGTGTTTACATCAAGACGATCTCTCATGTTTCCTTGGGTGCATGTCCTCCCAAGATTTGAGTGGGGGTCTCCCCACGGGGGTCTTTCAGTAACTCAATTACCCTGTTTATTTGAATCTAAGTCTTGCCATATGGGGGTTACCTCTCTTCAGGTTCATGTGACCTTCTCCTTTAGTGTTTTTGGGGCAAATCTCCCATTCTACACCTGGCTCTATCCCAGTATCCTATCTCTCTCTGTAGAACACTCCACATTCCAATTCTGCCTCAGCTCATTGGCCATAGATTTTTTTATTGACAGGTGATACTTCCATACACTGCACGAAAGATTCCCTTTCCATCCTTTGTCATTCACTTTTGGGTCTTACTACACAAAGATAGATAAATAGATCTCCAATAGGTATTTTTTCTAAATTAATTTTTATGGAATACTTGACTTTATTGGTTTATTTTTTGTTCTCCTTCTCAAACTTTGTAATTGCCATCTATTGACTTTCTACAGAACAGTGCCCCTGTGAGAACAACCTGTCCTACACTTGAAAGATTCTAGGCTATTACTCATAGGACAGATACAATTAAACTTAGGAGTGCAGTTCAGGTATAGCTAGCCCAAGAGACATCTGCATCTTTCTGCTGTTGAAATTTGAAACAATTAAAAGCTGTTTTATTGGCAATGAATTACCAACATTCATCACCCCTATCCCCCACACCCACACAAAGAGGTATTAGTCAGATCAGCCAGGAGAGATGTCATTGAAGTAGCAGAGATAGTAGGAATTAAATAATCAGATGGCTAATCAATAATTTCATGGGAAATTGTCCAGAGATATAAGGACAGGGGCAGACTATAAATATTAACCACCTTGGCATTGGCAGGAGAGGAGACACTTCATAGGATTTGCTAACAATTGTTTACATACTACATCAAGCTAAGATTGTTCATAATTTTGCTTCTAGTTCAAAGGAAAGAGAGGGTCACTTCTGTTTCTATCTATCTTTTATCCCCTACCGTCTGCATCTTACATCCCTCAGGGAAGCCTTCCTAGTCTTTCTAACCATATTGTCTCTGGCTATAACTGTTGTTCCATGTGGTACTCTGAGATAGGCCTAGAGATGCACTGGAAGGTTTTCTTACTGGTAATAAGTCATGGTGACAGCTGATTAGGAGGCACAGTGCAGTTTGCCATCTTTCCTAAGAAGCAGCGGTTACATATGAAAGTGTTATCATTAACAGTGGAGGATGGAGGATGGGTATGTGCGGATGGGTACAGACACTTTCTTCTTCAGACCACACAGGCACTGTTGCGTTCCATATCTGAGAAAGCAGTCTATGTATACATGTTCTTAACAGCTTGGCATGTACGCCCTGCTATGACTTGCTTGTCCTGAGTGGACTCCCCTGTTCAGGTAGGATTGATACTGGCAGATACTAACTGGAGTCAGTGTTACAAGAAGTGGCTGAACTCTGATGTCTGGAGAATCAACTTGCCAACTGAAGGAAGCCGGCCTGCAGTTTCCTTCTAAATGTGGGTGATTCACGAACGGGGAAGTCGAGATCCTGTGAACATAAGCGGGTTAGGAGACACAAGGAATACACCAAGTAAATGCTTATCAAGGTGTGATCTTTACTTAGTGAATCGGGATATTTATACCTGAGGCAAAACAGTCTTATGTCTTTTAGCATATAAGTGAGAACAGGGAACAAGCATATCAGTACATATCAGTCATGTAAATAAGCCCCTGCAAGCAAGCGAGGGCTCCAGGCAGGAAAGCGGATTAAAGTTTTAGTTCTTTTTGAATTCTGGGCTCCCGGTTCTGGCTTAATCCCTGGAGCTGACTCCAGACACCTGATGGACCTGCTGCCTCGGGAGTTCAATTGAGGGGTCCCAATGAGGTCAGCAGGAACAGTACATTGAACAGTACAGCCAACTTTCAAGTCAAGTGGCATGAACCAGAGAGATAGATGCACGTACCACACATCTAAGAAGTGTGGTTGACCTAATTAGAGTCTCAGACCTGAGCTTTGACATGGTCACCTGTTTTTGTCCTTTCTATAAGGTGAGAGGGAAGACAGATTGGATTTAGGGTGAGAACAAGCTCTTTGGTCAGATCACCACCTCTCTTAATAAAGCCTATATTATGTATTCTACTGTTCTTTTCATTTGTGTTTATGATATCAGACAACCCGAGTGTGGTGTCCAGGTTAACAACTTGAGATTATAGCAGGCTGGTTTTATCTTCTATTTGTGATATTGGCAATTGAACCCAAGGTATCACACATGCTAGGCAAGAGATATATCCTTAACTTAAAAAAATAAAGTTTATTGAGAACCAGAATCTTGCTGTTTTTCTTCTGATTTGTTAAGTAATATGTGTGTGTGTGTATGTGTGTGAGCCTGTATTCACACTCATTTACTAGTTATTACAGGTATGCAAATAGGTGATTCTGTGTTTCATAGCATACCACTTAAGTAAGAGGGGGGAGAAGGAGGGCTAGGGTAATATAATGGTTGGGACTTCCGTTGTGTGTTAAGGATTGCATATAATTTTTTTATATAGCTAACTTGGGAAGTGCTCAGTAATGTGGGGAGAGGAGAGTAGGCAGGCAGGCAGGCAGGCAGGCTGTGGAATGAATCTCTTAACTGTAAAATTAAAATCATAGTTTTATACTACAACATGGCTAGTTTAAAAGTAGTGCTGTAGCAGCAGGCACCTGCATCTCATGGATAGTTATGACTCTTTAATTAAAACTATATTACTTTCTTCAATGTAGTATTTCTTTAAAAAATTTCTTTAAACAGTTCTGTTGTTTAGGTCATAGATGCATGTTAACATGCATGTTAATTCATTTGTAATGAACTGTCAAACTACTTTTTAAAATGTTACAATTTGGCTCCTTGTTTTCTTAGAATAGTTCCATAAAACAGCCCAGATTTACTCCAGATTTATCATGGACATTCTATTTTGTTTTGTTTTTTTTTTGCACCACTACTTCCCACTACCATGGACATTGAGAATATATAAGAACTTATTAAATTGCCTTGTAGTGTTTTATTTTATTTTATTTATTTTTTACTTGTATATTTATATTTTGAAGAAAACATTACATATATTTTGTATATTGAGATAACAAAACAAATAAGCAAAAAACCAAACCACATTTATAATTAAGACAATAAAGAAAATAAATTGCCACATCAATGTAGAGAGAACTAAAATTTATATTTTTTACAATAATTTGTTCTATAATTAATTGCTTAGTGTCACAGAAAGATACTAATTATTTTTAACAATTGTATCTATTTACATATAGAAAGGGAATAGTATAGAAGAATATAAACTTTCAAGTAAATTCCTTTCAGAAATATTTAAATTGAAGTACTAACATGCACATGCATAGTTATTTCTTGTATATTCTGATACTGTTTTTCATTGTCTATTTTGTTCAGCTTGAGGGTTAAGTGTCTGTATATATGATATCTCTAATATTAGGGAAATGTTATAGTTTATTTTGACTTTTTAAGCCTGTCATTTGTTCAGCATGGAGATTTTTTTTTTAATTTTTATTGGATTATGATGAGAAAAGTTACATGATTTCAATTTATGTGAGTTTGTTAACATTTAAAAACATATTTTAAGTAAATAGAATTGCATCACATTCTTGTTTACCTTTTGCACCCCAACTCCTCCCAGAGACCCCCCTTCAATACCTACAATATCTTTTTGTCATATTCTTTAAAATTTATAAAATATTATTACAATAAAAATGAGTATTATAAAAGTTGTTTGATATAAAACAACAATCAATTTAACAGTCTTATGTAGATGCTTGTCTACAGCAATACTGAAAATACATACGTTTTTCTAAATATAAAGTTTAAATAACTCCAAACATATTAACTGTATATTTCAAAACAATATATCACTACAGTATTTTCTTAAATGAACATAAATATGTAAAGTCTTTTTGTTTGTTTGTTTGTTTTGTATTTAGTAGAGCTTAAAATGTTGGCTCTTACTGTGGTACAAGCCCAAAATAAGAACAATTTTTAGACATTGGATTTCATTGTAATAAGGCTATACTTCAATGAACCTCACATCACCAAAGGATTTTACTTCCATCATAGCTAAGGTGAGAGTTGACAGTTCTGCTGCACCAAGGAATGAATTATAGGCACAATTTTTGGATACAGACTTCTTGCTATGGTCAAAGCTATTTGACTTAAGTGAGTGACTTTATTCTCAGCCCACAGAGAACAGGTTACATTCATGTAAGAAATGGTGTGTGTATTAAGATGGTCTATCCATAAAGTCATTCACCAACTCTTTCAATGAACAATGGTTCTGTTTGGAGTGTGGCACAGACATTAGGTGAGGGTAAGAATCTGGCTCATTAGCTGTGATAGTTTGGAAAAGCATTCATCTCAGAGAAATAGTAACTTATAAAGTCCTCTTCTTCAAACTTGATACAAGAGTTATAAACCTCAAGCAAAGCATTCAGTCTCCCTCTTTGTTGTTCTCTTACAAGCCCCTTCCTAATTTAATTGTCTATGTTTCTTTTGGGTATATAAATACTTTTGAAATATGTAAGCTGTTCTGAAAACCATGGTAAAAACATGAAATAAACAATACTACTAATAGAGAGGTTGAGATAGGAGAAGCAAGATCTCAAGACACCGTCATGAACAAACAAGCTGAAAGTATATATGGATTGTACAACATTGGACCTATTTCTCCAATGACCAAATTGGAGAGACCATTAGATGATAATCAACAAATTTCTAATTCCTCATATTTTTGGATTTCAATCGTTAGGATATGTTGGTAATATTAGTTTTCATAGTAATATATTAAGAAAAAGTAATTGTTACTGTTGTTTTTGTTGTAAGAGGTGGAATTAGGTTTGTGTGGGTTTGTTGAAAGATTACTTTCTTGCTACTTCTAGGGTGTAGTTTCGCTCCTTATGTTGATGTTTTCCATCTATTATTCTTTGTAGGGCTGGATTTGTGGAAAGATATTGGGTAAATTTTGTTTTGTCATGGAATTTCTTGTTTTCTCCATCTATGATAATTGAAAGTTTTGCTGGGTATAGTAGCCTGGGCTGGCATTTGTGTTCTTGTAGGGTCTGTATGACATTTTCCCAGGATCTTCTAGCTTTCATAGTCGCTGATGAGAAGTCTGGTGTAATTCTGATAGGCCTGCTCTTACATGTTACTTGACCTTTTTCCCTTACCGCTTTTAAAATTCTTTGTTTAGTGCATTTGGTGCTTTTATTATTATGTGACTGGAGGAATTTCTTTTCTGTTCTAGTCTATTTGGAGTTCTGTAGGCTTCTTGTATGTTCATGGGCATCTCTTTCTTTAGGTTAGGGAGGTAGGTTTTCTTCTATAATTTTGTTGAAGATATTTACTGGCCCATTACCTTGGGAGTCTTCACTCTCTTCTATACCTATTATTCTTAGGTTTGGTCCTCTCATTGCATCCTGGATTTCCTGAGTGTTCTGAGTCAGGACCTTTTTGCTTTTTTGCATTTTCTTTGACTGTTGTGTCAATGTTTTCTATGGTACCTTCTGCCCCTCAGATTCTCTCTTCTATTTCTTGTATTCTGTTGGTGATGCTTGTATCTATAACTCCTGATTTCTTTCCTAGCTTTTCTATCTCTAGCATTGTCTCTCTTTCTCATTTATTTATTGTTTATATTTCCATTTTTAGATTCTGGATGGTTTTGCTCATTTCCTTGACCTATTTAATTGTGTTTTCCTGTAGTTCTTTAAGGGATTTTGTGTTTCCTCTTGAAGGGCTTCTAGCTGTTTACCTGTGTTCTCCTGTATTTCTTTGAGGATGCTATTTATGTTTTTCTTAAGGTCCTGTATCATGAGGAGTGATTTTTATATCTGAATCTTGCTTTTTCAGTGTTATGATGTTTCCAGGACTTGCTATGGTGGGAGTATTGGGTTCTGATGATGCCAAGTAACCTTGGTTTGTGTTGCTTATATTCTTATGCTTGCCTCTTGCCATCTGGTTATCTCTGGTGCTACCTGCCCTTGCTAAATCTGACTGGAGCCTGTCCTTCCTGTGATCCTGGTTGTGTCAGAACTCCTCAGAGTCAAGCTGTCTCAGTGACCCTGTGATTCTGGGGTCCTGTGATCCTGGGCTTATTAGAGCACCCGTGAGTGGAGCTTCCTTTGGGTGTTGTGGGACTGGCTGTGAAGCTTGCACCCAAGGTCTGCTCAGGGCACCTGCTGGCCCAGACAGACTGGAAGTAACCTGAGCCACTGGGCTGGTAGAGTTCCTGTGTGCCTGGCCCTGCTGCTCCTAGTTACTCCAGGTGTTGGGACAGATGTTGGGTCCTTTTCAACTCTGATCCTGGCCATGTTAGAGTGCCTGGGAGTGGAGCTTCCTCTGGGCATTGTGGGATTCACTGCAGAGCTCATGCCCAAGGTCTGCTCAGGGCACCAGCCCAGAGAGACTGGAAGGAAGGAATCCGAGCCACTGGGCTGGCAGAGTTCCTGAGTGCCTGGTCCCGCTGGTCCCAGTTACCCTCTGTGTTGGGACAGATGTTGTGTCCTCCTCATCTCTGATCCTGGGCATGTTTGCCTTATAGTATTTTATAAGATAGAATTAGACAGTATCCATTTTTGAAACTTCATTAAAAAAAATGGGTGGCTTTTATTTGTGTGTGTGTGTGTGTGTGCGCTCACGCACTCACATGTGTATACATGCTATGTAGGTGTGGATACTCTCCGAGGCCAGAGGGTGTCAGATCCCTTGGAGCTTGATTTATAGGTATTTCTGAGGTGCCTGAAGAGGATGCTGTATTCTCAAAAAGAGTCCTTTCACTGAGATACTTCCACTCTCTCTTTTTCCTTTGTAACATATTTGAGGCTAATTATCTTTTGCCTGTTTAGTTCTCACTAACTAGCCATTTTTTCTTTTGAGCTTGGTACAGTGTGGAGAACACCAGCTAATGCACAATTACTCAAGTTACTTGGGTCCAGCTCTCATCTCTTCCCTCAATCTGAGGAAATAAAAGCCACATTTACACATGGGCCAGAGTGTGAGCATGGTCTCTTTAACTTACCCAGCAACTCTGTCAATTTCAAAGCCTTGCAAAGTGTCTACTTGTCACTATACACCATACTTGCTGCAGACAGAGTACTCAAGCATATATGAAGCAGGTCCTTCATAAGGACTCTTTAAAATAAGAGCATAAGACTCTTTAAAATTGGAGTCTTGTCTTTCCAGTTTTACCTCCTCCCAGGCACCCTGTGCTTTGCCTTCAAGAAAGAACCACAGAATCTCCAGTTCAGCATGGAGTGCCATATTCTTTGTCCTAATTGACACGATGCTGGTTTTTCTCCTTGGACTGCCATGCCTTACCTTCCCCCCCGCCCCCGAAAGCTTCTGTAGTTCATTGTCTTTATATACTTTTCTCAGAATCTCTGAATACAAGAATCTGATTTTGCCTTTCTTATGAAAGAGCCCCTGAGCAACCTGTGCCCTTGCAGTGCAGACATGAGCCTTTGTGTCATTTGAATGTTTACCAGGGGCTGAGGACCTGCTTCATATATGCTTGAGTACTCTGTCTGCAGCAAGTATGGTGTATAGTGACAAGTAGACACTTTGCAAGGCTTTGAAATTGACAGAGTTGCTGGGTGAGTTAAAGGGACCATGCTCACGCTCTGGCCCATGTGTAAATGTGGCTTTTATTTCCACAGATTGAGGGAAGAGATGAGAGCTGGACCCAAGTTTTACAAATACACAGCTTGGGCTGAGCCCAGAATGTCTCTATCTATCCCCAGGTCTAGGCCTGGAAGCTTCTAACTTCTGTACAATCTAATCTTCTGGATACCTGGACCTTGAAAGATTCATCTTCCAGCCTCCGTCTGCTAACCTAGGCCTAGAATGCTTCAGCCTCTAATACTGCCAAGTAAGCTCACCCTTGCTAGATCTTTCTGAATTCAGGCTGACTGGTTGAACTCAGGTGCTCTGGATCAACCTCCTTTCCATTCTTTCTGACTCAAATTTTCTTCTCTTGGGTTGAATTGATATCTCTGAACTGCTCTCCGTGGCCTTGTACTAACTCTGGCAATCTGTTCTAATCTGGCTCCTTCTCATTCTCTGGCTTGTTCTGTCTTCCTGTGGCTAGCTTATTCTCTCTGCAGCCTGTTGCTGTAAAACTGCCATACACACCCCACCCACCCCACCCCACTCCCTTTTTCTTTCTCTTGCTGCTTTTTAGTAGCTTCTCTTTCCTATGCTGTTCTTGTATGAGTTGAGTGTAGCCTATCTCTGACTCATTCTGTCAAATCTTTTTCTGATTTGTCACTTTGTCTGCCCCTCTGTTAGATATCACTTTCAGGCACAGCTGCTTCCTTCTGCAAACTAACCTTACCTTCATTGTTAGGGATTAAAGGTGTATACTAATGACATGTCTGTATTTCAGCCAGATCATAAAGTATTCTAGGACATGTTTGCATTCTGACCGGATCACATAGACCTAGAAGTTATTTGGGATATAATCCCTAGCCAAAGCAGCCCTGTTGCTGGAATAAAATTCCTCTATACCCAAGTGAGTTTTAAATATCTTGGGCCACAGTCATTGCTTCTTTCTTCAGATTTGATAATTTTTACAGACACATATTCTCATTCATTTTAGTATTTGTTACTAGTGTTTGGTTCACCACTATATGTTCCTGTTTTAATATTATGGAGAAGTCTCTGACTTCTGGCTTCTCTCTCTGTCCACCGATCTCTCTCTGTCTCTGTCTCTCTCTTTCTCCTCTATTTATGTATTTATCTATGTATCTTTCTATCTATCACATAAGAAAGCCTACCTATTAACAGATTCAGACATGCTATACAACAGATATCTGAGCATTTGGCTATCCCTCAAAAATATGTCATCTTGGCAGTCTCCTCTTTCCCACAATTTATTAATGCTTAGTAATTTTCAGTGTTATATATTTAGTTCTCTTCACTTCTTCTAGATGTGGTCTCTCTGCATCTAAGCAGCTCATTTGTTCCAGTGGTCCCTTTTATCATTAATCAGAAAATGATCTATGTATTCAGATACAGTTGAGACCTTGTATTTGACTTCTAGTCTTTCACATTTAAGAATCTACATTACATGGCTTATTGTCAGCCTCAAAGCCAGTCAAATTAAGGTGGACCACAAATGAGTTAGTGACATTTGCTTGACTTGTAGCCTTATTCCAAGATTCTGGGATCAGAGAATGCTTTAATAACCTATCTTGTTGCATAAACTACAATTATTTATGTGTGTGTGTGTGTCTGTGAGTGTGTGTGTGTCTGTGAGTGTGTGTGTGTGAGTATGTGTGTGTGTGTGAGTGTGTGTCTGTGAGTGTGTGTGTGTGTGAGTGTGTGTGTGTGTGAGTGTGTGTGTGTGTGTGTGTGAGTGTGTGTGTGTGAGATGCATGCATGTGCATGAGTGCATCCGTGTGCTCCTGCATATTCATTTGGAGCACCAAGAATGCAACTGAGTGTTTTTCTCTATTCTTTTTTTTTTATTATTGCCTTCAGATGGGATCTACCACAAAACTAGGAGCTTGCTATTTTAGCTAGACTCACTAGCCAGTGGTAGCTGCTTGCCTTCATCCCCTAATGATAATTACAGAACTATGCGCCATGCCTGGGTTTTCCCATGGATGCTGGTAGTTTTTTTTTTTTTTTTTGGTTGTTTGCTTGTTTTTTTGTTTTTTTATTTTATTTTTTTTATTTTTTGTTTTTTTTTCGAGACAGGGTTTCTCTTTGTAGCCTTGGCTGTCCTGGAACTCACTCTGTAGACCAGGCTGGCCTCGAACTCAGAAATCCGCCTGCCTCTGCCTTCCAAGTGCTGGAATTAAAGGCATGCGCCACCACCGCCCGGCGGATGCTGGTATTTTGAGCTCAGTTCCTCATGCTTTCCTAACAAGTCCTCTTTCTACGTAAGCATCTCTCACCCCTGAATCAGAGTTTTCAGAGTCATCCCTTACAGCCCACTTCTGTACTCTGATTTGATTTGCTGACAATCTACGTCTTTTTTTTTTTAAAGAAGATTTATTTATTTATTTATTTGAGGTATATGGATATACTGTCGCTGTCTTCAGACACACCAGAAGAGGGCATCAGATGCCCACTATGGTGGTGTGAGCCACCATATGGTTGCTGGGATTGAAGTCAGGACCTCTGGAAGAGCAGTCAGTGCTCTTAACCGCTGAGCCATCTCTCCAGCCCTGTTCTGCCTAATTCTTGTTTAATTCTTTAGAATTCTTTTTGGACACTGATTTTTTTTTGGGGGGGGGGGAATATCTCACTTCTTTGATTTGGTCTCCTTTGTAATTTTTCCATTATATATAAGATTATGTAATTAATGGTAGTTTTCTTGGTTTTTGTTCCTGGAGGACATAGTACACATAGAATGTGCTCGTTCTTGTATTCCTGATGCTTATTGTTTTGTTAGAGATATAGTCATTCTGGACACTTCTGTTGATAGGAAATTTGAGCAGTTTTTCTCTTTCTTTGTAGATCCGCCATTTCATTAATATTGGCCATTTGAGAGGGGACAGAGTAAAGGATATTTATATTTTAATATTTTCCAATTCAGGTTGAAAGCACAGATAGAAGCAAGAATGGGTAAGTTTTGATTCAAAATACTATTGATAGCATTATAAAAATGTATGGTGCACAGATTAAAATAACTGCATCGCTGTTTCTTATTTCTCGAATAATAAGAGTGAGATTCCTTAAAAAAGACTGGCTAAACATGATCCATTCTCTTTCTTTTTTGTTTTTTGTTTTTTTTTTTAGAAAAAAGATGCACAAATTTTTTAAAATCAATATCACATTTAATCTTGGGATCTATGTCAAAGGCTGAGTAAGTATTTTTTTTTTTTTGCAGTAATCAAGAATTTTGAAATCTTGTGTAATATTACCCCTTCCTGTAGAGTTATTTAGCCTTATATGGTTATTTTAATTTGCATCTGTCTCTAAGGATAGAGACATAATTATATGCAATGATATATTCAATAATGTGGAGATTAATGATAATGAAATATCAGCACCACACCTGTTTAGGGGTATGCTGTCATCCATTTGGATTTTGTTATAATTCTATCTTATCATTGTTTTAGCTATTCCAGCTTATTCAATGATTTTGTTGAATCTGAGTTCTTTCTGATTGACGGCGACTCCTTGCTCATCACATATGTGTGTGAGACGTCACTTAGGCCGGGACAGAGTCTTCATTTCTTCTACCTGGTCGAGCGCTACCTGTTGGATGTTATTAGCAAAGGAGGGCAATTTGCCATAGTTTTCTTCAAGGTAACACAGACCAACTGGGTTTTTTATTCTCTAAACTCTAAAACCGGAGTTCACCTAATTAATTAGAGACATAGTCTCTTGTTGCTCAAGCTGGCCTTGGACTCAACAACCCTCTTGCCTCTACCTCCCAAGTGAAAAGATTTTAGGTATGCACCACCACACCTGGCTACAGCTAAAATTGGCTTTATAAAATTTTGTACATGTTTTCACATCTAATTGCAAAGTAAAATGTATTTTTAAAAGTGCAGAAAATGGTTTGGAGGTCAAGGCCAGGAGGATTGAAGTTTGAAGCCTGCCTGAACCTCACACAGTGAGTTGAGTAGTCTAGCCAACTTGAAAAGTTCCTCTTAAAAGAAAAAAAAATCTGGAAATACAGCTTAGTGGTAGAGGATTTGCCTAGTGCATGCAAGACTGTGGGTTCAATTTCCAGCCACCAAAAGAAACAAGACAAGACAAACCAAAACTAAAACAAAAACAAGAACAAAACAAAGTCAGAAAGTTTAAAGTGAAGAAGAGAAAAAACAATAACCTAGCATTGCAGTGTTCAAGATAAACACAACTAGATTATTTGGTCATGTGTAGTGAGGTGTTTGTAGTGTTTACTGACTGGGCACAGAGTCCCAAGAATGGATGCAATTCTAGTCCTCCATCCAAGAACTACTGTGCCTTCCAAACCAAGCAGGCAATTTATTAGAGTATATTGTTGGATGTATTTGAGCCCACACAAACTAACTAACTAACTAACTAACTAACTAACTAACCCTACTTTGGTATTCTATGCTCTGTCATAAATACTTATAAGAGAATACCATACTTGCTCTAATTAATACAATTCAGACAATCTCAAACACAGGTATATGCACCTTGTACCATATCTTCCTCTTCCTATAGTTAGAACATGGAACAATCTACACAAGGATTCAGGCATGGGTTTGTTCAGTTTGGAACTTACGTTACTGTATATTTCTGAGCATCGCTGACCAACAGAATTTTGCATAAGGAGCTAGGGCTCTGCTCTATGTTTACCGTTAGTTGTACAAATTTTGTTCTGGTGAGAAAAACTCATGCTGTTTAGGAAATGTTGTTGCAGCCTAGACTTATTCTCTAGAGTAATGTGTTTTCCTTCAGTTCCCAATTTCAGAAAGTTTACAATTGCAAATTACTATTTTCATAGGTTTTCTGTACTTGGTCTCTAGAAGTGTGGTAGGATGGGAGAATTATTATAATATAGTATGGCAAAATGTGATGAACTCTGGGTGCGATGTTGTTTTCAGGGCACCCATGCTTTTACGTCCAAGTGGGATTTGTAGCATACATTTGTGAAACTGCAAAATTCCAGTGTCAGTTTACCGACTATAGGACAGAAGAAGAAAACCCACAAAACAAATGGCTGTATTGTATTCCTTCAATGACCTTAATACTATATGTTAACTGAGTAAACTAGTAAAATACTAAATGATAGTTTTCAAATAACATACTTTACCTCCTCCGCTATAGGATGCTGAGTATGCGTACTTCAATGTCCCCGAACTTCTGACACTGAGAACTGCTTTAATTCTGCATCTTCAGAAGAATACCACCATTGAAGTTTGGACTGAGTTTTCTAACTGCTTGTCAGAAGAGTGGAATATTTGCTTGGATCAGAGTTGCCCGTATTTCTTGATACTGGCTGATGAAGGCCTGAACGATTTTCAAACACATCTTTTCAACTTTGTAATCATTCAGGCCTGGGCAGCAAAGGTCAATATTGTGCTCTTCTCAGGGCAAACATCTGACATTCTTCGTCTTTATGCGTACTTCATGCAAAGCTCACATGCAATGCGGATGTTTTTCAAGGAGGTAATGTATATCTAAAAGACCATGTTCTAGAATTTTATACACATTTCTAAATCAATTCAGGAAAGATGGCTCAGTGATTAAGAGTGCATATTCATTTTGGACCCATGTTGCATAGTTCACAACTACCTATAGCTCCAGCTCCAAGGGGATTTGATACCTCTGGCCTTTGTGTGTACTGCATTTGCATGCACATACCTGCAGACAAGCAGACAGATGGACACACACACACACATAGAGACATACACACACAACTAAAACTTAATTTTTTTACAAAGTAACTCTCTTGATTCAATATTGTGTCTACCTGCAATAAAGAAACTATTATAGATTTAATAGGAATATATACAGTTTAATAGCAATAACAATGAATTAATACTGACAACATATAGACATTCATCAAGTACTCCTTGTCATATGGTAGTTCTTAACACATGGATTATTCACATTTAACCATCACCAAAATCCCTTGAGGCAAGCATAAGAATTATCTATATTTAAAAATAATGAAATAGATGTTTGAATAAGTAGCCTGTTCAAAATCAATACCAAAACAGTAGTAGGATGGAATATAAACATTATGAGAAGCAATATTACCCTGTCCTGTGTATCCTAACGTTGGGTGATATGTGAAATACAAATTAATACAAGACATGAAATTGGAGGCCAAGGTATGGAGGCTGCTGAGATCTACTAGCGAAATGGTCAATTATGTGGTTATCTTTAATGAGAACACACTGGAGTTGCTTAAAGAAGGAAAAGACAGAAATGGATTTATTTCTTTATCAATAACTTCATTCAATAAATCATTTGCTTTTCAAACAACCAGTACTATTTTCTATATTGGTATATTTGAGAACTAACTTGGTGAAATTTTCAGAGTAAAGCATGTGTGTAGACTTTATAAATAAATCTAGTCTGCTTATTTTTTTTTTTTTTACTAGTTAAGGTGAATTCTGCATACGGATGTTATTCCATATCTTATGAAAGTAGCTTAGCTTTAGAATCAGTTAACGTGTGTCCCTCCTTGAGAATTACATCCTATTCATCATCATACATTTGCCTGCATGCAAATGGTTGTCATGACTTGATGAGGTAGTTTATTTTGCTTGTATTACGGTTGCTATCATTAAAGTATTCCTAACTCTGACTGCTAACTGTGAGCAGTAACAGGCCTGGGCTCTACTTTTATACCCAGGGGAAGTATTATATACAGAATTTATGTCATAGTTCTTTTTTCTTTTCATAGACTGAGTCTCACTGTGTAGCTCAGGCTAGCTTAGAACACAAAAGATCCACTTTCCTCTGTATCCCTGAGTGCCGGGATTAAAGGCATGTGCCACCATACCCTGCCTGAGTTTATAATATTCTGTTGACAGTGGTTTCTGAATCTGAGTTCTGAGAAAACGTGCAAAAGTTCTGCCTAGAATAAATTTATATGGAGGGTTTTATTTATAAAATAATTTATGCCATAACTCATTAATATTCACCTTAAATATGATTTTTTTTTTACATTAACCTGTAAAAGTAACTTTTATTCACCTATAATAATTGTCATCTTGTCTTGGAGACTTACTGCCTCTGTTTGCTATCCTAGGCCTAGTCCTGGAAGCGTCAAGCCTCCATACAGTATAATCTAGGCCTAGAATATTTTCAGTCTTTGAGATTTATTGTTGAATAAGATCACCCCACAGTTATCTCTGATCTCTGGTTGGCAGATTCGATTCAGCTGGTTTGGTTCAAACTCTTCTCCAAGCTGACTGATTCAATCTGGCTTTTCTCTGCTTCTGAATTGCTCTGATTGGACTCATACTAACTCCGAATTTGTTCTAATCTTCTGGCTCCTTTTGATTCTCTTGCTCATTCTGTTTTCTCCTGTCTAGCTTGTTCTCTGTCTGACACCTGTCTCTGTACAAATGTCCCAGTAGAACTGTCTCTCTCTCTCTATTTCTGCACTACCTCTCACGTATCTTCCCATTCTTCTCGCTTCTTCTGAGAGTTGAGCAAATCGTATTCTTCAGAGCTTTCTCTGATTCATCACTTTGTCTGCTACTCAATTAGACATCACTTTCAAATGTGGTTGGGTGCTTCCACTTACAAACTAATTTTACATTCATTGGTTGGGATTAAAAATGTGTGCTAAGGGCATGTTTGTGTTTCAGCTAGAGGGATTAAAGGTGTATCCTAAGACTGAGCCACACCACAACTACAAATGGTTTTTTTCCCAATAAACAATACAATCTCTGCTTTCACAGTGTGAACAAATATCCTGCAACATTAACCAATTTGGGGCCTACTTGAAGTAGAATTTAAAATACAGTGCCATTGAAATTGTTGGCCGAAACTGTTTCCAGAACCACTGATGCTTATGGGGAGAGATTCTATCTCATCTTAGGTGCTTGGTTGAAATTTGTCTAATGAAACACACTAAATTTTTTGGAGAGGAGGTTTGCAAATATGTTACATTATAATGATAATCGATTTTGTAAGTCATTGAATTGTACATTTTATATTATTTTAAATAATCTATACCTTTGTGAAACTGCTAAGATAAGGTGCTATTTTAAAAGGAAAGACAAATATTGCCTGGAAATGCTTGTAAACATTGCTGAACATCCTCAATTCCATCAGTGTAAATTTTAAATTAAGAACTGCTTTGTAACATGAGTGTTAAGTTTCTTAAATTTCTGAGTTTTGTCGTTAGGAAATGATTTTATTTATGACAATTTTCATACTTTGTTTTGCAGCATGAGAGGACAATTATGATAGTTTATAAAGCCCTGATTCAACAGTTGGAAAAATACAGAGATATGGCTTTAACACCTCTGTTTGGAGATTTAAAATTCAGTGATATGGAAGATGAGGTAATAAAACTTGAAAAACCACTTTTTTAGTTGAACTCGCTTTGGAAAAGTGTGTGTGTGTGCTAGCACAGGCATATGTGCTGTGTATATGAAGGTCAGAATATTACTTTGTATATAACTCCGACCATTTCACCTTGTTTGAGACCAGCAAGCTTCCATGGTTTCTCTAGACTAATGGATATAGTAACAGGCCTACTGTAGCAGTGGAGAGTATGAAAAGTACTAGTCACCTTTCCCCTGTTCCTGATCAGCATAGAAATGTCTCCCCTTTTAGGTAGGACTAAGACATAGATGTGTCTAGACTCTGATGTAAGGACTCCGAGCTTTTCCTATTGTTTATATCATGAACATAGTGTAGATACAGCACAATCCTACAGTCCCACAATACCTTAGCTTTCTTTTTATCACATTGCCTTAACACATTTCCTAATAACTGCATTCGTGGTATATATATATATATATATATATTTCATCATGGTGTCTTATTTTGTTAATATGGCCTTGGGTTCTGTTTGCTGTATTTCCTGTTCAACTTTTGCCTTGGTTGGCATTGCAATACTTTAATTTTCATTCTTTGTATTGTCTAATATTTACTTGTAAGGTTTTATGTTACTCATGGAAAATATTAGAATGTTAGCATTTCCTTTCTTAATATTCTGAAATGCTGTCTAGATCATTGGAATTATTCAGGCTTCTTTGAAATTCTCTTTTTGAAACTTGCTGTATATTTGCCCAGGTGTTTTCTTAATCATTTCATGTAGCTCATGGATATTGGTTTACTTAAGTCTACTAATTCTAAGAGGATTACTTTTATAGTTTCTTTCAGGCAGTTAGCAACTTTACTTTTTCAAGTTGTTGCTAATGAAGTTTCTGAATTCGACTTTAAAAAGACTTTGCAGTTGTTTTCTGACTCAGTTTTATTCTCTCTCCTATTTTTAGTTCATACATTTGTCATTTCTCTTATTAGTTTAATAATGTTTCTCTAATTTCAGCTTGAGTTTGAAATAGATATATAGACTTTTATTCCCTTAGATTTTGTCTTTTACTTTTGATTTTGTTTCTTTTATCTTTTTTTTTTTTTTGAGCATCTTTTCACATTTGCTATTAAATGTTGTTTAGTGTTAGGATTTTTGTCTGAACACTGCTTCTGTTGCATTACATAGATTTTGATATAGAAATTTTCACCATATTCCATAGTTTATGATATTTACTGGTTATATTATAATTTTGAAGAAATTACATAAATTCAGTCTCTCTTTCTTTTTCACATGAGTGGCTTAATAGGAAATTAAAATCTGGGACAGAAATGGTGGGACAGTGGTTTAGAGCAGTGGCTGCTCTCGCAGAGGACCTGGGTTTGATTGCCAGCACTCACATGGTGGTTCACAACCATCCATAGCTCCAGTAGCAGGGGATCTGATCCCCCTTCTGACACTGGTGGGCATCAAACATGCATATACACTTATACTTATACATATAAGTGCAGGCAATACACTTATACTTAAAATAAAATGAATAAATCTAAAAATAAAAAAGAAAATTAAAAATTCCTGGTGAAAAAATTTCTTTAAAAATGGCATTTGCATATCTAGGGCAGATTCAGTATTTCTTGTGATTTTAATAATATTGATCGTTCTTATTCTTGCAAGGATTTGGAATCTTTCCTTGGTCACTACAGTGTCTTGAGGTGGGACAAGTATGACAGAGAACTGGACATCTTCTCCAGATGTACTATTCTATTTCTCCTTCATACATTTCTTCATTGTTGTTTTCCAGGACTACTATTTTCTTTTTTAAACTAATGCAGCAGAGGTGATTTTTGTGCAGAATACCCATAAAAGCACTCAGTACTTTCAGAAAGTTGATTGCTATGATATGCATTGCTTTTAATCATGTAGATTACCCACACTGCTATATATACAAGTGTTTTAAGAAAATGCTTGGAGAGTTTGGCTCAGTGATAAGAGAACTAAGTCTTTTGCAGAAGATCCAGGGTCCATGTCTAGTACCCACATAGCAACTCACAACCCATTTGCACTCCAGTCCCAGGAGATCTGTTTCTGACTTCTGTGGGCACCCACATACTCATGGTTTTCATATACTCATATGGGCAAATATTCATAACCATAAAATATTAAAAAATAAAGTCTAGAATGCATAAAAATTTTGAGTAACTCAGTGCACTGGTTCACATGAGAATACAGGGCATCTTTAAATTTCATTAGTAGAATTAATGAGATTTAATTAATTAGAATTAATAGAATTAATTAGATTCAAGAATGTGATGGTCTTGATATTCTGAACACTTTTCCTTAGTATTGTTTCTGGGCTGTGTATAGTGTTATTACTTAGAGGCAAGACTCACCTTTTTTGACTCTATCTTTTAAGTGACATCAATGTACTTAGTAGTAGTCAGGTTATGCTGGATGTACATCCTTTTTGTTACTTTTCTAAATTATTGCACATATATTTTGTGACTTCGTTAAAATTCTTACAAGTGTTATTTTTGTGGGCCTATGGACATATTTCTTGAATGTCAACCATTTAATTGTTTGATGGTTTGCTTTTACAAATAATTCTGTTATGAACACCTTTGTGAATATGTCTTTGGGCACATTGGATTGTTCTTTTAGTTTAGCTCTTTAGAACTTGAATGAGAAATATTAGTATATTGAATGACAATTAAATGTATTGTCTTATGCCTTTACCTAAGCCTTTGCCTGTTTATAACTTCATTGGGAAAGCATATGAGGTTTGGCATACCTTAATTTCTGAAACTGTTACTAAAATAATATTAAAAGATCAAAAAGCACTTGATAACATGAAAATTAAAACCACTGAAGTTGTTATATTATAAAAGAATTTAATTTTTTCTTGTTTTCTCATTATTTGTGTTTCATTAGAGAATAATTATTTAAAGAGTCATGGATTTTCTTGATTTTATGTGCATGTATTTGTTAAAAGTTTTGTTAAAAAGTTTTAAAATATTTTTATCACTCAAAATTTTTGCTCATTTTTTTTTATTTTAGTGGAAATAGCTACAGTTTCTATGTCAATCCATTTCTTACTATACAATCATTGATGAATAAATATGGTTTTCTACATGTCATGACCTGTTACCATTTTCTACTGTGCCAGGTACGTAAAACTGTATCTCTGCTGAAGCAACTCTGGCCAGAAGGATCTGACATCCGGCGTGTCTTTTGTGTCACCTCATGCTCCCTCTTCTTGGAAATGTACCACTGCTACTTAGAAAACAGAGAGAAAGGAGAATCTGCGAGGACATCCGAAGTCAAACAGGTGTGGTTGTTACACTGGGATACACTACTGATTTCTACAGTTGCTTTTTTATTATTTTTTACTTACCATACCCATGTGGTATTTTCTCTTGTTTACATGAGCTTCAAAAATAGGAAAATCCCTACAATTCCTGTTATAAAGAACTATGCTCTTCAATAATGTAGAGTGTTACATACAGGCCTTTCATGTAGGATCTATTTAGCCCACCGGCAGGCGAAGGAGAAACTACTTACTACACGCTTTGGGCTTTTTCTGTGCACAATGCATGAACTGCCCAGGAAAGCTTTGCAAGATAAGCATTGTTATTTCTAGTCCACATTTTAAAGAACGGATTTTAGGCTTTTGAGAGTAACAGGACTCCAACTCAAGGTATTAAATACTAATGTAGATTGAATTCAGATTTAGCTTGTGGAAAAGTCTCACTGACTTTAAAACATACTTTCACATTGTTGTATCTTGGTACCCTACTAGCTGGGGAGAGTAATGTGTTTTTACTGCAAAAAGGATAAAGGATCTGGTGGCCAGTTGAAATATAGCTATGACTAAACATTCATCTCCACATATATGTGCTCATGAGCACATAGGTAAACACACAGGCTCACATACCATGCTATATGTAATCTGAGTACTATGGAATCGAAGCTGAAGAATCCTGTTAACTGTTTTTGATTTCAGAAATGGAAAAGGACATGTTTTTAGTATTTTGCTTTGCCGTATCTCCTTAAGTATAATTTTTAATGAAACATTTCTACACGATTAGACATCCTATTTTAAATCATCCCAAAATCATGATAGTAAGTCAAACTTTTCTCTTTGGAACTTCTAACCATTAGACCCTCTCTATCATATCCTATAGATCTCTCATGAAGTCTTCTTGCTCCTCTAACAAACCGAAAATGTTTGACAATAGGATGATGTCCTTGTCCCACAATGCCAAATACGTCTACTACTTATCCTTTTTGTCATACTGCAGCTACACCTTTTGGATACATCCCTAGCCTACTGACCTCCTGTTGGTAGTTCGTAGTATTGCCTTAGAATATGATATGCGGATAGAAGAGAGCACTTATGTAGCCCCAACCACCCAAGGCACCGTGAAACCTCCCCTTTATCACCTGGTTTATTAGCTTAAACATGGTGTCCCTGAAATACTGAATCATGCCACATGCCAACTGCTACAGAACCGAGAAGCCTCCTTTCTCCTTCATCTCAGGCATGTTTAATGCAGCCTAGTTTCTGGGTATGTACTGACTCTATAAAGTAGAGAATGAGTGGCTGCGGAATTCCCACATAGAGAACTCGGTTACAGAGTTTGTACTTCTGAAAATTGAGTGTGCAGTCTCCCATCCTGCCATTTTCTGCTCACCATCTTTTTTTTTTCCCCTTCAGAAAACAGATAATTGCTTAACCCTGAAGGACATGGAAGACTTTTGTAAGTTACATTGCCTCAGTGTGGCTTTTCTGCTCCATTTACCTCTCTCTCAGAGAGCTCGCTCGAGATTCATCACTTCTGGTTGGATTCAGGACCTCAGGACTGTCTTAAAAATGGTAAGTATAATCTTCATTCACTCGTACTTCTGTTTTGACTAGATGACACATACAAAGTCACAATAACCTTTGAGGCAGGTTTGCACAGTGTAGTGTTAAAGGTTGAGATCTTGCTTACGTCAGTCACTTGGACTCATTTTAACAACTCTCTTAGGTAGTGATAACAACCATCATGGCATGTATCCAACGCCTGGAGGAGCTTCCAGAGATTTTCCTTCTTTAAATTCTTGTCAGGATCAAGGTTTTATGTCATTAACTAGGAAGTTCCCAATGACCATCACATTATACGTTGAGAAGGACATCAATGCAATGATTTATTTATTTTTTTTCCATTACAGATTATGGGTAGAGAGAATACAGAGACCTTAGGAAAACTGAAAGCAAACATTTCTCTAGAGTCTTGCATGCAAATCTTGTGTTAGAACCTGTTAACTCCTCAGTTTACCTTCTTCATTTTAAATGCACAGATTTTTTTCTGTTGTAAAACTGAAACATTGCGTACAATAAAAACTGATTCAAAAATGAATTTAAAGCAGATGTGGCCATGTTGTAATCTTAGCATTTATGAAACTAAGGCAGGAGGAGCACCGCTAGGTGGCGGCCAGCGTATATTACAAGTCAGTCTCAGAACAACCTCAGCTACACAGTGAGATCTTGTCTCAAGAGAAAAATTATTTTTTTCAAGTTTCTTTCATTCTACTTATTACTATTATTATTATTATTATTATTATTATTATTATTATTATTATTATTATTATAATCTATTCCAGGGTTTGGTGTGTCTTCTCTCACTGAGGCCAGACCAGGCAGTCCTCTGCTGTGTATGTGTCGGGGGCCTCAGACCAGCTAATGTATGCTGCCTGGTTGGTGGCTCAGTGTCTTTCTTTTTCTTATGAATTAAAGAAATATCTATTGAATTACTATTGATTGTTTCTTCCCATTGTGGTACAAAAATCTCAGCACCTACATAGTTCTCCATCTTTTTAATGTGCCTCTATTCTTTACTTAGGTTTTCCTATTCACTTTTGGGCTGTCAAGATTAGAGTTGCTAAGGATATTCCTATAAAATTTTTTGTTTTTACATTTTCATATTTTCTTTCCAATATTGTATGGTATCATCTTTAATGACTGCTAGTTACACCTCTCTATATATACATGTGTGTAAGCACCACACACACCCACCCACCCACACACACACATACACACACACATATGTGGATTAGTTATGTGCACTTTCTTTTAGGATCCTGAGCTAGTCAAGGAAAATGTGTTATGACCAATGGGATTAGGAAATGTGCTCTTCCAATATAGAGACAGAGTGAGAAAACCACACTTCATTATCCATACTCAATTCTTTCAGACTGCTACATTTTATAGAGAAGGCACATTGAATAATTGCTGTGAAGGAAGAATTAGAGTTACTTATAATCAGATAACGAAAGGATCTAACCAAGTTTACAAGGGTTTCTCTTAAGAAGTTACATGACCCTTTTTCTTGAGTTTCTTGTGGTTTGTGGATTGTACTTTGTGTATTCCAATCTTCTGGGCTAATATCCTCTTATCAGAGAATGCATACCATGTGTGTTCTTTTGTGATTGGGTTACCTCACTCAGGATGATATCCTCCAGATCCATCCATTTCCCTAAGAATTTCATAAATTCATTGTTTTTAATAGCTGAGTAGTACTCCATTGTGTAAATGTACCACATTTTCTGTATCCATTCCTCTGTTGAGGGACATCTGGGTTGTTTCCAGTTTCTGGCTATTATCAATAAGGCTGCTATGAACATGGTGGAGCATGTGCCCTTATTACATGTTGGAGCATTTTCTGAGTATATGCTCTGGAGTGGTATAGCTGGGTCCTCTGGTAGTACTATGTCCAATTTCCGGAGGAACCGCCAAACTGATTTCCAGAGTGGTTGTACCAGCTTGCAATCCCACCAGCAATGAAGAAATGTTCCTCTTTCTCCACAACCTCTCCAGCATATGCTGTCATCTGAGTTTTTTTTATCCTAGCCATTCTGACTGGTGTGAAGGAAGACCAAAGTGTGGATACTTCATTCCTTCTTAAAAGGGGGAACAAAATACCCATGGAAGGAGTTGTAGAGACTAACTATGAACCAGAGACTGAAGGAAGGACAATCCAGAGATTGCTCCACCTGGGAATCCTTCCCATATTCAATCATCAAATCCAGACATTATTGTGGATGCCAGCAAGTGCTGGATGACAGGAGCCTGATATAGCTGTCTCCCGAGAGGCTCTGACAGTACCTCACTAATATAGAAGTAGAGGCTCACAGCCATCCATCGATCTGAGTACAAGGTCCCCAGTGAAGGAGCTAGAGAAAGGACCCAAGGAGCTGAAGGGTTTGCAGCCCCTTAGCAAGAACTACAATATAAACTAACTAGTACCCTCAGAGCTCCCAGGGACTAAAGCACCAACCAAAGAGTACACATGGTGGGACTAATGGCTCCAGCAGCATATGTATAGCAGAGGATGGCCAAGTTGGTCATCAATGGGAGGAGAGGCCCTTGGCCCTGTTAAAGTTCTATGCCCCAGTGTAGGGGAATGCCAGGGCCAGTAAGCAGAAGAGGGTGGGGTGATGAGTAGGGGGAGGGGGGAGGGAACAGGGGTTTGTTTTTGTTATTTTATTTTATTTTATTTTATTTTATTTTATTTTTTTGGAGGGGAACCCAGGAAAGGAGATATTGTATGACATGTAAATAAAGAAAATATCTAATAAAAAAGGAAAAATATTTTTGACTTTCAGTCTATACTGCAATAGTGTAGTGTAGTGTATACTACATGTAGTGTAGATACAAAACTGGCTTTGGGGAAGTTAGGGGACTATTTGGCAACATAACTGTTGATAGTGTCAGAGACTAGGGAAGAGACTATTGAACACTCTACACTTGAGTCTCTTAAGTATGTTTCTTCTATAGCATTCTGAGGGGTGATATAAGTGTAGTGAAGGCAGCTCAGCTGCATGGTGCATGCCCCTTTCTTAGTCAATGAGGGGTTACACTTGCAAAATGCTCCTGTCAAAGTCCAGCGTGGGAAATGTAGGGGAAATTCATGAGGTGTATCAATTTGAATGTGAATAGAGGTGATTAAGTCACATTACTTTTTCTTGATATTGCTTGCATTACATTTACTATCTTAGCACAACGTGACTGGGGTTGGAAACTGAAGGTCAGGTATAGGGCACAAGAGTGGTGGTTCAGTTGGTAAAGCACTTGCTTTCAAAAGCCCGAGAGCCTAACTTTGGCATCTCCAATACTTAAAGATCAAATCAGGTTCTGTGATGCTCACTTGTAAAGCTCAGGAGAGGTAGATGGAAAGATCGCTTGTTGGCCATCTAGCCTACTTGGTCAGGTTCTAGGCTAGGGAGAGACCCTATCACATACATAAAGCAGAATATACCAGGAGAATGACTCCTGAGGTCATTCTGTTGCCTTCACACATTGCAAATACCCAGACCATACCTATATCCATACAAAAGAGTATCAGGATGTATCAAATATCTGCACTGGTGAACATTCATAGCTGTTGTAGTGGAATTTTTAAAGAGTTCTGGGGGTGGGGAGTAAATACCAGATATGGCAAAGATGGCTCTGTGTAGGTGCTATAGATTCTTGAGGGAAAACACTATCTCCTAAACCCTATAGGTAGACATTTCTCTAGATGCTTTGTTAGTCCCCCAGAAGGCAGCCGACTATGTGTTACTGACAAAAGGTAGGAAGTCTCCACTTCTGGGTCCTATTTTCTTTTAAATACTTTATTATGAGTCATTTTAGGTTAATATATTAAATCTACTGATGTCTGTAATTCAAGTAAACATTGTGGCAGTAGTATTGTAATCTGCCTTTTGTTATAAACTTATTTCTCAGTTAAATTGATTGTTTTGTAATTGAAATCTAGAGTTGGTGTGAATGCCGTACATGCAATACAGACTTGAATGGATGCCTTCTATGTATAACTGTTTTTGTGAAGAATTTTTGACATGTGTTTTTAAATACACAAGGAAAGGGCTTTAGGTCAAAAGACATTATAAGAATCTTTAAATATTCGGCAGTGTTCTAATATGGCTTGGAAGGATGTACTTGATCACAAATAGCAGTTTTCTTCCTCACATTGGGAAGCATAAAATTGCTTATTTTATTTTTTAAATTCATGTTATGTCTCGATCATGGACCCCCTTCTTCCTCTCTCCCCAGCCCCACCCTTACTAATCCCCCCATTGCCTCCTCCCCTTCTCCTAAAAGATGGGGAGCCCCTCATGGGTACAACCACACCCTGAGGCATCTCGTTGCAGCATGCCTCTCAATATATCCTCTCCCACTGAGGCCAAAGCAGGCAGTCCAAGTAGGGAGGGAAGGGATCCAATGGCAGGGAACAGAGACTGAGAGAGCCCCCATTGCTCTTGTCAGGGGAACCATATAAACACTGAGCTACAAATGTGTTGGTGGCGGTTTAGGTCCAACTCCTGCATGCTCCCTGTTGATGGCTCAGGCTCTGAGCCCCATGGTCCCAGGTTAGTTGATTCTGTTAGTATTCTTGTGGTGCCCCTGGCCCCTTCGAATTGCTCGCTTCTATTCCCCACTCTTCTACAAGACTCCGGGGCTTTGCATGATGTTTGGCTGTAGTCTCTGCATCTGCTTCCATCAGTTGCATGAAGCCTCTCAGGAGACAATTATGCTAGGTTCCTGTCAGCAAGCATAGCAGAATATCAGTAGTGTCAGGGTTAGTTAGCTCTCTCACATGGAATGGATCTCAATTACGTTTTTTGTTGGTTTTTTTTTAAAGATTTATTTTATTTCTATTATGTGTATGAGTACACTGTAGTTGGCCATCATGTGTGTGGCTGCTGGGAATTGAACTCAGGACCCCTGTCGGCCCGCTCCTTCCGGCCCTGCTCCTGCGTAATTCACTGAAGCTGTCTTCAGACGCACCAGAAGAGGGCATCAGATCTCATTACGGGTGGTTGTGAGCCACCATGTGGTTGCTAGGATCCGAACTCAGGACCTTCGGAAGAGCAGTCAGTGCTCTTACTAGCTGAGTCATCTCGCCAGCTCTCAACTAAGTTTTAATCAAAGGGAGAGTGGGTGAGGAGACCTCAACCAGGAGGCTCTCATTTTGACTCTGTAAACCGTATCACTGAGGAAGACTAGTCTCCAGTGCCCAGAAGTAAGTGCTCTTTGCGTGAACATTCTGTCTGTGTTAAAATGGAACTTCACTGCACAAACATAAGCCGGGTGAATAACCATCAGCCTGGTTGGATGGGAATGTCTGAGTTTGAAAGGTTTAGTGCTTTCTAGAACCCTTGGCCACCCAACTCTTGACAGCCCCAAAATGAACAAGGAAGCCTAAGGAAAGAGGCACATTGAGAAGAAAAAAACTTCTTCTGAGACAAGGTCTCACCGTGTAGCCGAGGTTGTTCTGTGACTGACTGTGTAACATACGCTGGCCGCCCCGTTGCAGCGATCCTCCTGCCTTAAAAGTGCTGGGATTAGAGCATGACCACATCTACTTTAAATTCATATTTGAATCTGTTTTTGTTGGATGCAATGCTTCAATTTTTAAGGAACAAGGCCTAATCCTTATTCATCGTAAGTGGGTTTAAATTGCTCATGACGATTGGGGCAGCCCTTCCATTTGTCTTTCCTTAGGATTAGAGAGGTAAATGGAGTCACTCTGTATACTACTGCGGACATAAAAGCTGTCAATAACTTTGTTTTACTTTTGATTTTCAGAAAAAGTGGTGCGAGTATTTTATCCTAAGTAATGTGGATATGTTTGAATCTTGGAGTCTGAATTTACTTCACCTTTCTGACTTAAGTGATGAGCCTTTGTTGAGGAATATTGCTTTTTACTATGAAAATGAAAATAAAAAAGGTATAAGTAAATTATATAATAAATATCACCTTCCTTTAGAGAGAAATTTATAAAGGATTTAATACTTCAAAACCTTTTAAATTTTTTAAAATTTATTTTATATACCAATATCAGCCCCTACATTACCCCCTCATGAAATCCTTCTCCCGTTCCTCCCTCCCCTTCTCCTTTGAGAAGGGGAAGTCCCCCTCTGGGTATTACCACTACCTCGAACTGTGAGACTAGGTGCATGCTCTCTCACTGAGGCCAGACAAGGTGGCCCAGTTAGAAGAACAGGAACCATAGGTAGGCAACAGATTCAGGGACTGTACCACTCCAGTGGTTGGGGGACCCACATGAAGACCAATGTGCATATCTGCTCTATATATCTGGAAGAGGGGTGGGTTGGGATGGGATTAGGTTCTGCCTGTGTTGTGTTTGCTCTTTGGTGATTCAATCTCTGGGAGCCACCAAGGGTTAGTTGACTTTGTCGGTCTTGTGAAGTTCCTATTTTCTTTGGATCCCTCAATCCTTCCCTCAACTCTTCATAAAACTCCCAAGGTCCATTTAATGTTTGTCTGTGGGTCTCTGTCAAACCACTTCTTAAATGTCTGTTGTATAAATAGTAATTACTTTCCAGTTTCCCAGTCTTTGTTTAAAATTTTTTACTTAGTGGTAATCAGAATGAATATAGTAGTCCAAATATTTTTCAACATAATATTATTTCATAAGTATATTTTGTTAAAAGCATGTGTTTATGTGTTTGCATTTCATAATAGTTCATTTTCACACATGGTGCATAATGTTTATTATAAAATCACTCTCACTAATAAAAAACATCTCACTATTATTATTTAGAGATTTTTTCAGTCTTTCCAAGAGATAAGCAATAATGCCTACACTTTCTTTGTGTAAGTTTTTTTGTTGTTGTTAGAATAATTTTTCTTGTGTTTTTTATAATCAGTGGAAGACAAAACACATTTTGAGAGAATAGTACTTGGGTATTATTGAAATGTCTTTTACATCAAGATTTGGTTCCTTTATATTGTTCCATTGTTATGCACTGGAATAAATTAGCTACTTAGAAACTGATGATTCTTTGCTAATGTTTATTTTAATTTTATTTAGTGTTAGTGAGTACAAGGTTATGTGTTGTATAATACTTTTATTATCTTAAAATAAATCTTTACTGTTGGTTATTACTAGTTAAGACAGTTTTTAATATTAAGGTGTCAATCAGAAAAGCAAGATAAGTTTTAAGATGCATTAGGGATATTGTTCACAGAGTGATCATTTTCATTTAGATTCAGTCTTCAGAATCTAAAATTCCTACTGAAAATTCCACTGTTTGCCCCACATTTTGGAGTGAAGTGACTTGAGCTAAGGTGTGTGTGTGTGTGTGTGTGTGTGTGTGTGTGTGTGTGTGTGTGTGCTTCTAGGCATGAGTCAATGCTTCTTAATACTGAGTATTTTTAATTATGGTCCAGGTCTGGATTTGAATGTAGGAGATGCCATCATGAAAGAGTATGTACATCTCTGGGACACTGTGTCAGAGTTGGTCAGAAAGTTTGATGTGGGAAAACCAGTTCCTTTGAGAGCAACAAGAGTTCATTTTCTTCAAAAGACACCATCACCAATCAAAGGTAATTTATTCTCAACTTAATTTTGATGAAAATAATTTAAAAGCTCCAAGTAGAAATCAGTTTCTAGCACTTGTTTGTTTTAAATAGTTGTTCTGTTCATGTGCTGGTGTGTGCTTCGACTCATTGAAAACTTGTATGGTTTTTTTGTAAATAAGTTTGCCAATTTAAAAATAAAAAACAGATCTGAGTGAATTCTATTTCTAGCAATATAACTTTTGTCAACTGAAAATTTTCTTTGTGAGATACTCAGATTCTCTTACATAATGATAGTTCCACTTTACACAGTAGAATGGGAGAAGCCAGCAGGGTAACTCTGGGGAAGCTGAGAACCACCTAAGTCAGTCCAGAGTCTACTGTGGCTCCATACTCAGCATCTGCCTTATATAGTAACAAACACAACCTGTAGCCATGTGTTGGAGGGGAAGAAAGAGAGTCTGAAGAATAAAAAGAATCCAGCAATCCCTTCAGAAAGCTTTTGCCTAAATCACGGCAAGGTACAGTTGTAAAGGAGGTTGTGTCTTCCCTGGGAGCAGGCACAGGAGCCAAGGCCCAGAGCCAGGTCGTGGTGATGGAACTCAGTCTTCACACAACCCATGCCGTTAAGAACATAAGTCAAAGGTTAGCTCCCGCTAGACCAGCCTGTAATGAACAGAGCTGAAAAGGAGTCACTAGGTCTGGGGCATAATAAATTACTCTGGAGGTCTCTACTTTGGGAGACAGGAGGTGAGTTGCATTGGGAACCTTGGGATGGAGTGCACACTAGTTTGGAAGCATCTCCCGTGAGGAACAAGAGAGCTAGGGTATTCTCCAGTTCCTATTATGACTCAGGCTGAGGACAAGAGAGCTAGGGTATGCTCCAGTTCCTTATTATGACTCGGGCTGAGGACTGTTCTCTTGCTTCTGGTGTTATCTTTGTGAATGATAAGGAGAAAACTAATTGTTATAAAAGGTGTCTGGGAAAACAAAGAACAGAGACCATGAGGAGAATTATGAACCATATGTTAAATAAAGAGTATTCATTAGTCCATTATAATAGCCAATGAATGCTTCTGATATCTATCTATCTATCTATCTATCTATCTATCTATCTATCTATCTATCTATCTATCTATCTATCATTCATGTATCTTTTTATTCATCTATTATCTATACATCTATCTTTTTATTCATCTATCATCTATTGATCTATCATCTATCTATCAGTCTGTCTGCCTGTCTGCCTGTCTTATCATTTTTGTCATCTATCTCCTTGTTATTGCACATGCTTATTTATAAGCCAAAAGGAAGTTCAAAGGGGGTACTGTAATAATAACAATCACATAACCTTTGTTTTTCTCTCTTTTCAATTTCATTTTTTGACACTGTGTATGTCATCTCTCAAACTGCTATCTTTAGATTCCTTACCTCTTATGATGAAAGGATTAAACATTAGAAAATTAAGTGCCACAGTAATTATCTATCTACTACTTATCTCTCTATCATCTATTAATAATCTGTCATCTTCACCATCATCATGTGTCTATCATGTGTCATCTAGCCTTATGTCTATCAATTGATTTATCTAGTCACCCAGTTGCCTACTTATTTAATCTACTGACCTATTTACTTAGATTTTATTTATTATTTATTTATTTACTTATTTATTTATTTATTTTCTACTATGATCTAAAAGACTCAATGTGGGAAATAACTTTATGTGCAGGATTAGAATTAGAATATAAAATATAAATGAAGTAACTATAAAATGTTGTTAAATGTGAAAATTTGGAAAACAATGATTGTCTTTCTGTCTGAAAATTTCACATTTAAATTGATGACAATTTTTTCATTTATAGAAAGTTCCCAGGAGACGATGCCAAATTTAGGTTTTATTCCTATGTCATGTAATTTAGTTGATGAATTTACTGGAGACATTTTGAAAGACTTGCCTTTTCTAAAGAGGTAAGGCCTAAATACGTTTTAATAAATGCCTGTTTGGAATGGATAAGTTACTTATTAAGTGTTCTTTGATAAAACCTTTCCTGAATAAACTCCAGAAACATGGGATATTTAAGACAGTAGATTATATGCACAACACACTGTCTGTTGACCTTCTTTATGACATCTGTATGATTTTTAATTGGAGAACAAAGTACCTCACCATTATGATAAATTATTGAAACAAGAAATGTTTGAGAGTGTTGGAGACATGAGGAGGTCCTGGTTTCTGAAACTTCTAAAAAAAATGCTCTTTGGATTCTACCACACATGTTATATCCCAGGGAGAGGAAAAGGAATTAAAGTTTTCAAAGTTTTACAAGGTGTTGGATTTGGAGGCATGAACTTTGAAATATGCTTTTCTTTTTGTCTTACAGTGATGACCCCATTGTTACATCACTGGTAAAGCATAAGGAATTTGATGAGCTTGTGCACTGGCATTCCCACAGACCCCTCAGTGATGACTATGACAGGACAAAAGGCAATTTTGAAGGTGAGCTTGCAGATTCAGTCGAAATTTAAATCTACTTCACTCTGCCCTTTACTTCAATGGGAAACACATTATGAACACAAATGACAAGTTCTGAGGAAGAATAGTTATTAAGATTTTTAGATGTACAGCAAGGAGAATGTTAACAGGGAATTATCACTTTGTTTCCTGGTGGTTGGTTATTCATACAGAGCTTGTAGGTGGGAGAGGAATGCATATGTGATCTTTGCCTCATGAGCTTGTCACTGGGTTAAGGAAAGATGGTTTGTAGTTTAAGGAGTCTGGATGTTCTTTGAAGCCTAATATATCGAGATTAAGCTCACAGCTCTATGGCAGTGATTTATTGCCCAGGATAAGGGCTTTATATTTTCCTACATAGTAATTCAAGGAACCAGGATATCTTAGATGGTCTTCTTCTTGATTCTGCCTTCTTTAGCTTATTCACTGGGTACACATGGGGAATTATTAAAAAACAAAAATAGAAACAAAAATCAACCACCTGGAAGGTTACTCATGGAGCCCTGCTCATCACTCCTGAACTGTTAGATACTGATGGATTCTGGAGGAAAGACAGTCATTATCTTCAGTTGTGTACCATTGATAGTTGTTCAAACCCATAGACAAACTAATAGTCATGATTAAAATGAATGGGTCATGAATCAAAACAAAAAGATATGAGTTTGGAAAGGAGACTTCTAGGGAGATGGGAGAGATGACAGAGTAAAAAGAATATAAAAAAGAATAGGGGTAAGTGTGGTGGTTTGAATGTGCTTGGCCCAGGGACTGGCACTGTTAAGAGGTATGTCCTTGTTGGAATAGGTGTGACCTTCTTGGAGGAAGTGTGTCACTTTGGGGCTGGGACTTGAGACACTTCCCTAGCTATTTGGAAGTCAGTGTTCTCCTGGATGCAGTTAGATTAAGATGTAGAACTCTCAACTCCTTCTCCGGTGCTCTGTCTGCCTGGATGCTGCCTTGCTTTCTGCCATGATGATAATGGTCTGAATCTCTGAACCTGTAAGCAAGCTCCAAGTAAATGTCATTCTTTCTCAGAGTTGCCTTGGTCAGGGTGTCTGTTCACAGCAATGGAAACCCTAAGTAAGACAGAAGTTGCTATCAGGAATCGGGTATGGCTGTGATAGACCTGACCATGTTTTTGTTTGGAGGAATGTGGATTTTGAGACTTTAGATTTGGAAAGTCACAGAATGCTTTAAGTGAGACTTAATGGGATGGTCTAGTAGGACTATGGAAGACATTGGTGCTGAGGGTGATATGAACTCTAGAAATCACTTTTATGATATCTTGATGAAGAATGTTGCTGCTTTTGGCCTTATCTGAAGAGTCTGTCTGAGGCTAAGGTAAAGAGTCTCAGATTAATCACATGGACAAAGCACGTCTCAAAAATGCCCAGAATAGACTTTGTCTTCTGGTTTACTCTCATGAAAAGGATTTTGATCAAGCATAGCAAGCTTAAAAAAAAAAGTACAAAATGTATGGTTCAAGTAGTAAAGGGGAACCAGGAAGTGAAATTGCGCTGAATCCAAGTTCAGGGAGATAAACAGATTAAGGGAGTGATGATCTCAGGTTAGGATCCCACCCAGCAAAGCATTTATTGCTTGTGTTTGCAGTTGCACAAGGAATAATTATGTCATGTCAGATGTTATTCTCTGGTTATTGTTTTCATTTGGAATGAGCTACAATCCAGAAATGAAAGGTACACTTGTGATCTAGATCCTAAGGATGGAAGACACAGGCTTTTGATCCAGATCTTGAGGAAGAGTGGCCATGAAATGCCAGGGACCATCCTCAGCATTGAGAGGGGCTTTAAGATAAGGGGTGTCTGGGAGCAGAGAAAGAATGACTGGAAGTCAAACTGTGGGTCCAAGCTGGCAGCCTAGGTTCTCCTGAGATGGCTTTCCAGAACCCCTCCCTCTCTCCCCTTCTCTCTTGTGGAGAGCGGTAGAGCTGGAGAGGCATTCGCCTTGACAAGATGGTGCCTACATCTGCTGTCGACTCCTGGTAAACAACTGTTTGCGCATGTGCATAGAGTGAAAAGGTGCCAAGTCACAGCCCATCCCGGGACGTCACATGGGGTGATGAGCAAACAGCCAATCATGGGCGGACACGCCACGCTGTGTTGTATATAAGCAGTGCCGATTATTGGCTCGGTCCTTTTTCCTCTTCATGATGCAATAAATGCTTGCTGCAGAAGGATCTTAGTGTCCGCGTGTCTTCTTGCTGGCGAGACGACTGCGCGGGCTTCTCTCTCTCTCTCTCTCTCTCTCTCTCTCTGTGTGTGTGTGTGTGTGTTCTACTCTGCTCTAGACTGCTTTTATTTTTGGTTATTAGAAAAACTCTCTGGTTGAGACAGTTGTCTCTGCTAGAAAAATTCTAAAAGCTATCTGGATAGGTCATGGGTTTTCTGACCAAAGTCAGAAAAGTTGCTATAAAAAAAAGTATTGGATCTTTTGACCAAGTCAGAAATCTTATAAAGGCAAAATTCTTGAAGAGCTGTTTTGTTCTCCAGAGATCTCCAGACAGCTCAGCTCTTGCCAGAGAAAAAATTCTAAAGAAGAACTGCTATTGCTTTCTGGTAGCTCATCTCATACAGACCAAAAGTACAGTTTTTTTATTTACATATCAATTCAGTTATTTATTCCAGGTTCCCTTTAGATGATTCTGTGAATCAGCATTCTGTGACCCCAGCCCTTCGATTCTTAGGAAACAGCAAGCACATTTTTTTTTAATATTGCAAATGAATTCAGAGATCTTCCTGTCTCTGTTAAGAACAGAGGATAAACTAGCTGGGTGGGACCCTGTCTTTTTTTTTTTTTTTCACTTTTTAAAAATTTTTTGAAAAATTTTTTTATTACATATTTTCTTTATTTACATGTAAATTTCTCCTTTCCCAGTTTCTCCTCCAGAAAACAAAGAAACAAACAAAAACAACAAAAACAACCCCCTGTTGCCTCCCCCCTCTCCATGCCTGCCACCCCACCCTTATTGGGCCTGGCATTCCCCTACACTGGGGCACAGAACCTTCAAAGGGCCGAGGTCCTCTCCTCCTATTGATGAT